>NC_051039.1:28228646-28466146 GCF_904848185.1 Acanthopagrus latus | reverse complement strand
ACATGCTAGTGAGAAATTGTTTTCTTTGGTCTGTTGCTGACCAAAAGTATTCAATTACTAAGAGGTTATTTTCTGTTTTTACTTTTTATTGACTACAATGATCACTTAAAACTTGAATTGATCAATTTTATTTCAGCTCTTTCAAGCGCTGGAACTAAGTCATGAGTGAATGACAAGCTCCTCAAATTCCTTGAGAGCCTGATGATGACTTTGTCAGGTTAATGGCGTGATACCGATAACCGTCTTAAACCATTCTAAGAATTTGTTTGTGCGGTGCACCAGGAGACTGTCCTGCAAATTCTTCTCAAAATGTAGACATTGAAGGATTTGCTGGTGGCTATGTAATATGATAAAGACTCAGACAAAGATAACAAAAAAACATTGTTGACCTATGAGATTTTTTTTTTTTTTTTTTAAATTTGTCGGTAACTGCATTGATATCTTTTGGTCAGCAAAGGTAGTGTGACATTAACCATATCAAGATAAATCTGATTTCAAGTCCCAGTGATGGCTGCTGTTCAGGTGCTCAGACTCAAAGTAGTCACTTTGATTAGCGGAGAAAAGAGTAGAGAGGCTCAAAAGAGTGGACATGTCAGTGTCGAGGACTTGTCTGAGTTCATGTGCACGGTCACAGGTACTCCATCCAGCAGGTGTCGCTGATATTTATATCCGTTTTTGAGACGACCGAAGCAGTAACAGGGCTCTGGTCCTGCTCTAGTGGCAAGTTTACAATATTTATGTGTAGTCCTCCTGCTGCTGTATCTTATTCCTTGCAACTTTGGACATTTTACAGTCCGAGAATTTAGTTAGCGAAGTAATAGTCATAGTATGACATTTTATCACTCCGAGATGCGACGGAGAGAGCGGTCATTTGAACAGTCCCAGTAGGTAAACACTCTGTTAGCTGACAGGCTAACGGTCATCTGAAGCCGTCAAAAAGAAGGATTTAATCCGCTCTGTGGTCTGTGAATGACTCATATTACACAGTGTTATCATACCATTGCAGTGTGGCTATTTGTCAGACATTAGGGTTTGTATTTCCACATAAACTTAATGTTAATGCTCTTCGAACTGAACGTCTATGTTAACAGTTGCTTGGCAGGGGCTGCTGAGAGGCTCCGGAAGACAGTTGTTATATTCTAAAAAGCGAAGAGGTAGTCAGCACACTGTCGGTACAGTCTGCCGCACACAGGTCATTAACCCACAGCCATCTGTCCACATTGTTTCTATTTAACAGAGTGTACTGACTTCATTGACTGTACGAGACTGGCTGAAGGATGAATCCACCTGACTGGGGGAGAACTTTTCGAAGCCAACAAAGAATATTGGACTCGGCTCATCAGACTGTTGTCGACAGCAGCCTGGAGAATTCAGCAGCTGATAATTACTGGGCCACTCACTGCAACTATCCAAGATACGGTGCTGATGAACCTCAAGGTATGCCACCAGGAGTGAGTCTGGGATCACAGGGACTTTGTCCACCCCTGCACAGCTCACATGATCAGGAGGTGGATCTCGAGGACCCAAATGGACAACCCTTCGAAATGGATGAGGATCCAGAGCTGAGAAGAAAGCGAGAAGAGCTTAGAGAGATAGAGGAGCAAATAATATGTAAGAAAGTTTCTATCGCTCTGAAAACAGTTAAACCATTGGTGGAGGAGACATCACTCACAGGATTTTCCTCCAATGAACAATCAGGTACCTGCAAAGGTGCAACTCTAAAAGACAGGGTGAATGCAATTATTCAGCAACGCCATCCTGCCAGCTTTCTCTCGAAGGTGAGTAAAAGATGAATTGCTCAGATACTTATTCATGTCTTTTAGACCATTAGTTTGCTTTGAGGATACAGTGATTTTCAGCAAACAGGGGCCACCTCCTTTTCAGATAATATACTCTACATTGTTTTTCCTCCTCGTTGTGCTGCTCAGGTCCACTATCGCAGAGATGTAATGAGCTCATCCAGCCTAAGCAAAGATGGTTTGCTGCAGGAAGACCATCCACTGAAGCTCAGAGTGAAGGCCCTAATGATGCAGAGATCCAGGGATCTCCACGTTTCGTCAACAAACATTAAGGTTTGTACTATTTTATTGCATTCCACTTTGGGTGGTAAATGAGCTTGCATTTCTATGGTGCTTTTACAGACTACTGACTACTCAAAGCACTCAAACACTTGTCACAGTCATCTATTCTAACACACGTTCATACACAGTCATACACTTGCATGGTTATGTATGCCATGCAAGGTAGGCAACGGCTCAGCAGAAGCAATTTGGGGTTCAGTATGGGGGCTCTTGCTTAAGGATACTTTGTCATGCAGCTGGGGGGGCGATTACTGGATGACTGACTCTACCTCCTGAGCCACAGCCACCAGTTTTGTAGAAAACTGTCATCACTTTCTGATTATATTTAATAAGAATATAAATGAAATTTAAAATATGCTAAATTAAGACCCATGAAAATATTTTTTCATTTTATTTTTTTCATCAACCTGTGTTCTCGGTCTGCTTATCCTGTACAGGGGGTGGAAAACTTCTCATCATGCACTGTTTGGGAGACAGGGCACAGGTTGCCATAGGATTAACAGATAAACACAACTAGGGCTGTGCAGTATGGTTTAAAAAAAACATTTGCAGTTGTATTTTTTGACAGATATTGCAATTGAAATGTGATTCATGATCAGGGGGAATAATCATGGTCCTGCAGGTGGCCACGATTAGTGACAGTTATCCTCTCCTCCATTGGTGTTCATGAATGCAGCCACATGACCCTTTACTGGATCAGTTTGACACACATGTTCTATACTATACTCAGTGATCTATATTCCTGCACATTGCTAATTTAACATCATTTAAATACCCCTTTTATTCATAAAGTCTTTCCAATAATCAGACTATAGCAGTCTACAAATCATATTTTCAATACGTGAATATTACATAAACAAAGCATTTATCCATCTGCAGTGCCTGACATGTTTGTTGTAATATATAGTACATAATTGTACAATAACACTGTTTTCACATGGCAGATTTAAGTTAAGCATTTATTGACCCTGCTGCACACACCTCTCTCAAAGTTGACAGTGCCTCCTCCTCAGTATTTATGGCTACAGCTGTTAGCTTCAGGTGAAAATGTCTAACGCGATTAGTAATAGGTGTGATGTGTGTTAGTCTGGTCCAGTTTGTACTTCCCAGCAAGTTCGTAAAATCCGACATGTTTCTCGAGATATCCGTTTAAAAAATATTCAGCAAGTTTTTTCACTCACAAATGATTCTGCCTCCCTCTGACATACCTCCTACATAAGTAATGTTAGCCTAATATCTTCCCACAGTTCAAAGTGTGGGAGCAACGTTGTGACCTAACTTTATTGTCCAGCTGAGGCCAGACAATCAACATAAACTGCAGACTCTCGATTATGCTCTGGCTTTGCATTGATGCAGAATTTTTTACGTCCACATCATGATGCTTCTTATAATCGAGAAATTTACACACCTCTAGTATATATATTGAAGTCAGTATTTCTTTCCAGGCAGTGCCTTCTTAAATCTCATAAGCATTCCTATTCATTAAAAAAGTAATTGCACAGCACAGAAAATCTAGCATTGAGACAGCTTCCCACAGATTTTTTTAGAATGCAATTGCTGGGACACAATCAGAAAATAATGTGTTATTTTTCTGATTAACTGCTTTTTTTGCGATCTGATCGCTCGCTCTCTTCATTCACTCGACCAAGGCTGTTCTGTCTCTCTTTCTCCTTCCTTGAGGTGGGGAGTCTGTGCCGACTTCTAAGGGTGATTTAAATATATGTCAACTGTCAAAATGATAAAAAGCATCCATCTTCCACCTCCTTCTCATTTTTTCTAAGCAACAGTTTAGTCACTCCTCATGATTTTACTGTCGGAGAACTTCTGCATGTGGGCAGGGAGAGCATCATGCAGCGGCTGAGGGGGAAGCACCCTCCAGTGACCTGATAACACTTCTCACAGATTGATTTGAGTAAACGCTGCTCAACTGCCTTGACCACTCACTTAGTGGGTCTCTCACTCGCAGTCCAGCTGAAAATAGGCTTCATGATTAAATGCTCTAAGTAAAGACAGGCCCAAGTGTGAAACAAGTGTAGGTGCTCCAAGTTCCTGTTTTCATGAATTAATATTTCCACAGTAAGCAGTGTTTTTGTTATCTGACCTTTTCCAGGTTCCTGGTGTCACACCGCCTCTTCCAAGCCAAATCGTTACTTCACCAGCTGAGAGGGAGAACAGTGTTGACCAGGGTTTCCAGCGCTTCCTCAGCCTGCTCAACGAAGGAGTGGACATGGACTTGCTCAGTAGAATTGTAAACGATGACAGTGAAGATCTTCCTTTAGGTGAGGAGCTCCTGAACATTCAGCCCCTTGCTGTGGAGAATAAGTCAGACCAGCCTCTCAGGGGCGAGAGCCTGCATTCTAACAGTTGTGCCTTTCAGCTGGGCCACAGTCGGTCCAGCAGTAGAGAGAGGAAGACCGACTTGCCGACCAGTCAAGAGAGATACCTCAACGATCATTTACCTGGGGATGATGAGAGGAAGAATGACGGAGGAGTCCTTTGTTTAGGCTCTAGCAGTCGATCCAAGTCTCCCCCGCCAGTGAAGAAGAAGAGGAAGAAGATTGAAGAAGAGAAACCAAATGTGGAAAAGCAGCATGCAGATCTGCAGAACATTCTTAAAACTCTGGGCTTAAGGCTGGAAGTGGAAGAAATGAGCAAATTAGCAGATCGGACTCAGGAGAGGCTATATGGCAAGAGGCATGAAGGTGTGAAGGCTGACAGCAGAGGGGAGCAGGAGAGTCAGCACAGATACTCCCACGGACAGCAAAGGAGCGCCTCCTCTTCCTCTTCTTCCTCCTTCTCCTCCTCCTCCTCCTCCTCCTCCTCCTCAAGGTCGACTTCTAGAAGTCTTAGTCCCAGCCCCCCACGCCATCGGCACTCCCACAGTAGAGACTGGAAACAAAGACGAACACCTGAGCACAGCAGCTTGAGAGACAGAAGCAGAGATAGACTGACATACAAAGAAAGCAGAGAAGACAGCAAAGAAGCTCAGAAGCAAAGAGACAGAGAACACTCCAAAGAAAGTTCCACTTATCAACATCCGTATCTACAAAACCAAACGTATCCCCATCCCCATTCTGTTGCTTTGTCTTCATATCCAGATTACAGTTCATCCCAGTACTCTCAGTACTTTGATAGTGGCACTTACAACGCAGCTACAGACTCTTACTGGACATACACTCAGGATGCAAATCCTCCATCACTTTATCCCACTGAGCACCCTTATCCACAGAACACCTACCAGCACTTTCCCACCTCGGTATCGGCACCTACAAAGGATCTGCCTTGTGAAAAACCTCTTCAAGACGTTAACCTGCTTATGAATCCAGATCTGTCTAAGAGTGAAGGCCAAACTGGATCGACTTCTGGCCCTCGCTGCCTGACGGTCATCCCCACCAAGCAGTTAACCCACCAGATATGTCTAAAGCAGCTCACAAGCCACAGAACTAAAAGGAGGAATAGACCTCAAAAGAATAAACGGCGGCGGCGAAGAATGAAAGAAAAAAAAATGCTTGCAAATTCTATGAAGAAGGTGAAGGGACCACAGGGGGTTGAAGATGGCACCAAAATGAAACCTGAAGCTGAGCAGACAGAAGAGGAGAAAACGCAGCCAGCCAAGCAGTCACATAAGGAGAAGGAGGAACCAGCTGTGCAATCAGAAGAGGTGAAAAAGCAACCAACTGAGGAGGAGATCAAGATGAACCTGAGGAAAAAGGTTTGTAGAGTGTTTGTTATAAGCTTCCTAATCCTGGTATGGAGGTTAGGCTAACAAGAGTAAATGTATGTTATAAGCAGTATTATTAGGATTTCAATTCAATTTGCAGGCAAGTTGGGCCATAAGCCATGCAACAAGTGGCATGTTTCTTTTTCTTTTCTTTCTTTTTCTTTTTTTTTTTTCAATTTATTGACAACAAGTGGTATGTTTCATTTGTGGATTGTTGTCTCTATTTATCAAGGGATGTGTAATTTGTCCTACTTTTAGGAGCTTCCTTATCTGAGGAAACCACTTCTATTTCAGAGTTACAGTGATGTTCTAGCATGTAAGAAGTTGCCAGGACATGACATTGAAATACAATACATTTTGTGGAAGGAGACCTAGACTACTGTTATCTATTACATGGCTATACAAAAAGCCTATAAGTAAAAACATGGTGCTATTTTAAAACAACTGCAACACAACACATTTTCATCTTTGATAGTTATGGTACCATAAAACAATGATGTCACAGTCCGTGCTGAAAGTCAGTACAGAGGGAATCTTCATAAATTACTCCAGAGTTCTCTCTGAGGTACAAGCGTGTTCAGTCGGAGGATCACATCTGAAACGATTCCTAGATTCTGAGACTGGTGATGAATACAGGCCAAGGAGTCTTCAGGATTTCTCAAAAGTGTTAACACTGGGGATTTAGAGCATTTTAAACATTTTCTCATGGAGTACTGTGCTTATATACAGTGTGTGTGTGTGTGTGTGTGTGTGTGTGTGTATATATATATATATATATATATATATATATTTGTTTTTATATATTTATTCTGTGATTTTTTTTTTTTATCAACATTTGTGTTGTGTGGCAAAACTTGCTACAGATGAGAAATTTCACAAGATTTTGTATGATTTAAAATAACAGAATAACATGTATTGTAATAGTAATTTCTATATTTTATTTGTCCTAATACACCATTGTTTTGTTGTAGCTGGAAGCATTTAACCAGATGGTGAAGCAAAAACTGATGCAGTCAGCTCTCTAACCACTAAGACCGGTTAAAGTAAGTAAAAATATGTGTGACATCACCGACAGTGGATAATGTGTGTCCATGAATAATTGGAGCCCCGAAAAATGTGTTTCTCATGAATTTCAAATGAATTGTTAGTTAATTTCCCAATGCAGTATACATTTATATATCGTAATACTAAACTAATGCAGACCAAAAAACAACATAGATTATCTTTTCTAACTGACATCATTGTAAGAAATAAATCTCCATAAAATAATAATTAAAATGGATCAGAAATGGAAAATCTTTGTTTTTTTAATTAAACTTCTCATGAACTGAATGATTTATAACGATGGATATATGCAAGCAGCATTGAATCAGTGCCTTGTAGTCTTGCATGCTCATCATTTTCTTGTCCTTACCTTTCTTATCTTTTTTTCTGTAGACCTGTGGAGTGTCCTGAGTGTCTGTAATGTGAACCTGCTGTGAGCCCCGACAGACGGTGTGAACCTCATGTTTAACCTTCATCATTTACACATGCAGTTCATAGATTTCACAGATTTGTACTGAGTCACTCTTTGAGCTCCTACTTTCAATGAGATCTTCATCAAAAAAATATTCTTGCGCAAATAACTGCCAATTTGTGTTAGGATAGGTCTCTATATCTCAGCACTACATCTCAGTTAATATGTCTTTGTTTCTGTTACGACTTATTTTTCTTGGTATTGTCTAAATACATTTTACCAGTAAATTTACATACCTTTTGTGGACTGTCTTTTTGTTTGCTTGGTTTTTTCTTTGTTTGTCATAAAAGGTTCACTGTAAAATTGGTCAGTTCCTGGTATTTTGTTTCCACTACCTAATGGTGTGTATGCTGTTTGCACAAAAACGTTATACGAAAGCAATGAATGTTTTTGGTGGAGGACAAAAGCTAGCCTGAACATTTTATAATATCCACTCATGGAGGAGTCTCTAGAGGATGAATCCTAATGACAGTGATACGTTCACTGTCGTTATGTCAAGTCAGGGGGCTGTGAGACTGCAAGGCTAATATCAGCTGCTGATAGACAGGCCTGAAGAGTTCAGTAATTAGTGCAGCCGATACTTCTGCATATTCCTGTACTATAATGTGGTTGAATATTATTTCTCGTATACAGGATTCAAGTAATGGTTTAATAAAGTATTTGTTTTACACATTCATAATCAGTTGTATAACGTCAAGTCTGTATTGCAATGAACTGTGAGTAAATTCTGTGAACTTCAGGGAAGTCTGCACCTCAGGCAGACATTGAAAGTTTGCAGAAAGTCTGCTTGAAGGGCCCTTGAGGACTAGAAAAGTTGTGGGTTTGGAGCCTTTGTGTATTTTTTGTGTGTGTGTGTTAGTCCTGGAAAAGTACAGGAGTGTACAGATGCTAAATAGGTGAAATACTCTCTTCACGGCAACTCTGTTAGCATTGCAAACATTAATAGTTTAACACGTTAGCCTTCAAATGTTAGCACTGAGCTCAGAAAAGAGCTTCCGGCAGTCAAAAGACAGATGAAACTGACCTATGAATGTACACACACACACACACACACACACATACACATACATAAAGGTGATGAACACTGTCAGTAACATTCTAAGAAATGAAAGAAGGAAAAGTTAAATGGATCTGTTAATAACATTTATTTATCAGGTAGGTTAAGTATTACATGGTAACATGCAAAGACTGAAACACAAAAGGCTGTCTGTGCATTTAAGGTGTAGCTGACACCACATACTGTGTATTTGTACTTTTCCAGAATCATGCTCCATTGCCAACGCATAGATGCTTCACCACAGACAGCAGTAATGCACCTCTACAAGACACAAATGGTTTTGGCTTGTAATACGGTGTGCTGTTGAACTTAGAACAAATAATATAACGTCTTGAGAGGGAGAACGTCCAAATAAATTACTCAAGTAGTCAGACAGCAGTCTTTGCAACACCATCACTCAGAGTGCTATCGTCTGCAATGTCACACCAGTTGATACTGTAATAAATAGGAGCGTGGTTCATTTCTAAATCTAAAGTTCATCTCTCTCCTCGCCTTGACAGAAGCATGCTGCTCTCTGGCTGTTCATGTAGGGTCTGCAGCCCAGGGTCCACACTGTGTTGAACAAGGTGTCAGCTACCGTTTCACACGCTGACGAGAGGGAAGTAAGAGACAAACAACCAAGAGCTTCAGTCAGAACAGCAGTATGTACAGGAGAGGCTCATGTTCAACATTTAACTTTGTTCTGAGATTTAATCAGCCTACAGTTAATTTTGAAATATAATATATTGAAGTACTAGTCCATGATGCAATTTTAATTGTTCAAGAATCATTTTTAAAAAATATATTATTAGAGAATGTCTTTTAGGGATGTTTGGATCACTTCAAACAGGTTTTACATATTACACCAATCCCTCATTCAAAACCTTTGAACCTGACAGAATCACAGGCTTTTGAAAGGTCACTTGCTCAAATCCCCAGACAAGCAGGGAACTGTTCAGTCCCACCTCCTCTTATAAGGAGGGACATTTTAAATTTTAAGTGTCACACCATTTCAGCATCATTTTAGCTGTCACATAACTTGGTATTTGTAAGTCAACTCAGGTTCATGCAAGTGTCTCAGAATCTGTTTCATTGATTCCATTATTCAAGGTGACATTGAGGCTGAATGGTGGCCTGTAAGGACCAAGGGGTTTAAAGATTACCAACCTTCAACCTTTGACACAAAGCCAAGGCTCTTCTTGAGGTCAGAACAGATGCTGTGGAGGCACCAGCGGAACTTGGAGTCGCAGCGGTACTTGTTGGAGCCGCAGGTGTCGTAACACATATCCAGCTGGTTGCAACACTTGGTCATGGCGGGGATTCCTATGTCCATCTGGTAAGCGACAAAGGTGATTAATGAGTTTGTATGCAAGTTTACAGAGTGTTAGTTTTGGTTCAGACTGAAAATTAAATTATTCAGTCAAATGTAGTTCTCTATGAACAATTGGGGACTGTACAAAATATATTTGAAGAGAATGTGGCACAGAACCTCAATGTCCCCATTCACTTATTCAGTGTCAGTGGTGGTACTTGATAATTTAGTGGAACTCAAAAATAGTCAACAGCTTGAATGTCTGATAAACTGCACGCATTATTTGTTAATTTCCCACAATTTTGGCTTTTGTCAGTTGCATACTTTATTTGCAGTTTGGGCAGTGTAAAAAGTTCAGATGTTAGGGTGGAGGGTGTAGCATTTTTAACACCACATTTGAAAAGTCAAACAAGTTTTGATCCTCTTCCTCTTATAGATTCTTTTTCTATAGTCCCTTAGGAATGTAGATTCAGGTTTTCAACACAGTATCAATAACATTTCCAATGTGACATAAATCTCCATAAATTTGCCCTGAACAGAAAGAAAATTCATACCCCCTCTGGAACAGGAAGGCCAAAGAAATAGGAGCTACATCCATCAGGTTCAGGCATCTGGTAGCCAGGACGAGGAAGAGGAGCTTTACCTAAGAGAGGAAGGACAGCAAATGATCAGATGTCGGTTATGTTTCACAGTGGGTCAGTGGAAATGTGTTGGACTCTGTTCGACAATCATGTGGGTTTTGAAATAGATCCATGTTGCCACACAGAGACACAAAGTTTGCTTGTTTAATTCTGTTCACATGATATTTGACACTTTCCCCAGTCACCACATGAAACCTCTCCTATCATGCTTGGGTCACAGTCCAGCTCCAGGCCTTCTTACAGATGATAACAAAGATGATAAGAAGAAGTAAATCCTGTTAGGTGTTTAGTATCAGGGCATTCTTGTTATTGGGTTTAAATTGTTGCTTTTTTCCCCGAATACAGTCAGATTTCAGACAATAACCACTTACATTAATGGTGAATTATAAAGGTATTAATCATTAATATACTAACACTTACCTCACTTGATTTTTACAAAGAGGTTATTATCATTTGTGCACAGGTTGATTATCCAATTCACTGTTCATAAGCTCCCAGTCCAGGGTGATGATTTGATTAATATTTTATTTGGATTTTTAAAAGTAATATTGTTAATGTAAAAATATCGTCTTATGAGAGCTTACAGAGAACTTGGCAGTTTAAATGCAAGACTTGACATGCTGCTCACAGTATAAAAATCATGTGTATTCAAATGGAGATTCTTATTGTGGAAAAAACTGGTAATTAAAAGGCTTTGATGGGATTTGACTTGCATATGTTTTGTAAATGTATCTGTTGGTTTGAAGGGCAGATAGCTGAATTTATTTCGCAGCTGTCTTTAAATATGACAATTTTTATTCTAAAAAGGAAAAAGACATTTTGTGTTTTCTGTAAAGATTTTTAAGTGGTAACCACACTGGCTGATAAAAGGTCAGTGGCAGAATAATTGTAACCATGCAACTATTTTATACTGCATAATGCTTGCTCACCCATTTAACTGACTTACCATATCGACAGCGGTATTGGCATACTCCATCACGTCCGCCCATGAATTCCAGCATCGAGTCAAAGTATCCTCCGACAGACTCAAAGCTGCCTCTAAGGGAATTTAGTCCCCATTCCTCATTCTCATCCTCTGCCTGCGTGCCATCAGAGGCCTGTTCTGGTGGTGGTGCAGTTGGGTCCTCAGCCTCCTGGCTAACAGCAATGTGGATGAACAGGCCCAGCAGGAGGGGAGCAAGAAGGGCCCAACGGGTCATCCTGTAGCACTCAGTATGAACAGAGGAATAGGTAAGAGACTGAGGGGGAACACAAACACACTCGCAGAGGCAATACTGAAACTGTCTGTATGACCTGAACTTTGAGCCAGAAGCAGTGACGAGCTCATATGTGGAGGAACAAAGTCCAGCCTCTATCTTGTCTTTTTGACATATCTAAGCTTTTATCACTCACGCTGATTAATCAGTGTGTGCTTTCTCACTACTGAGTCAAGGGAATTAAATTAAGTTTTAATCCCATTAATTTAACAGTTAATCTCCCTTGACAGTAACACATAGCATCAGAGTGAATTGAGTGATTTTGCTGTAAAAAAAAAAAAAAAAAGAAGAAGAAGAAGAAGAGGCATCACAGGGGAAACAAGTCAGCAGACTTGTTAGTAAATTCATGTTCAAATTGTGTGTTAATATAAGAAAATGATTGAAAATACCTCATGGTAACTACCACATCTGGTAGTATTCGTTTAAGAAGCCCTCAGATGAACTCATAACTGCTAGTTCTGAGGGGGAAACTGCATTATATTAAGATATTGATCAGTGTGTCAAAGTGCACATCACCGGACGGAGGGCTGAATCTTAGTACTCTGTCAGTGTTTGTGTGTATATAGGCATCCAAAAACACATTTTATGTTTCTCTTTGCTTGTACTTTGTCAAAGTACTTGAACGGAAGACTTGTTGAGGGTTAGTATAGATCACAGTTAATTATGGCACAGCCTAGAACCTGGAGAAGGCTGCTACAGAGGCTTTTTTTTTTTTCAAATCCCTCCCAAAATGCCAAGGTGCTTCATCACAGGGAAATACATTTGATAAATGAAAAAAATTTAAATCTAAAAAAATCATTGAACATTGTGAATTTGAATTTTATGGGCTAAATTAGGGAAATTTCAATACCCAAATGGGAATAAAAATTTTTCCAAGACAACACTCATCACATGTACAACCTCTGATTGCAGAGAAAACATTTCAAGCTGAGTGATACAACAATAACAAACAGAAAATCATTGAAGTCAAGTAAAAGCCTCATACTCATCTAAATAATAGCAAAACATGAGATATGAAGAAATTTCATTGCTGCTTTTTTTGTTTGATGAACACACTTGAAATTAAATATATAAGTTAAGTCATATATAAAATGTATAAGGTTTGGGTGAGTGTTTCTGTTCATTTGCATAAATGGATATAATATTTACCATGTAGTATCAGCGGTGGTGTCACAGCTGACATTGTACAGGTGTTACCTGTAACATGAACAGTGGCTCTGTTCTATTCAGGTATCCAAGTAAAGCATGATAAAACAAATAAATGGTACATGCATTTTGTGGACCCTGAGTAGGATTAAAATGAAACCTTAATTTCAGGAGATCGGCAACAGAGATTGTTGCTGTGACAGTATGTGAGTTTTTGTTAATGTAGAAGACACAATATGTTCATACATGACGTCACCAAATAAACCAGACAATACAAAACTTTACTGCTAGATGGCGCCACGTGCCAGTGTATCCGCTGTTACATTTATACATGTAAGTATTTACTTTAATCTATTTACTGATGTTGCAATTCACAAGTGCTTTTGTTTATTTTAAATGTTTTTTTTCACAACTGGGCCTTGTAAACATGCCATGCTCAGTTGAACTGACCCATGTCTCCTCCCCCTCTGTCCTAATATGGTAGAGTCCAAGGAGGTGACGTTTGTCGCAAACCCGGAAGAGGCATCCATCAATCGACGGAATCATGATTGCAAAGACGTTACATTTGTGTAACGGATCCACGTGAACCACTGGACTGCAACTCAAAGCAGTTTGTTTGTGCGAGTCAGACCCTGGCAGAGAAGCAGGTCAGGATAGATAATCCACTCAGAAGACTGTTTCATGTGCGCGAAGTAGACTGCCATTTCCAGCATCCCTTGTGGGCAGAACGCTGTTTGAAAGTTTGTAGCAGTACATGTGAGCGGTCACATCCTCGGTTATGAGCGCTGCGCTAGTTTTTACACAAGGAGAAACAATGAACCAGTGACAAGTGAAATAAAATGTCTTTCGCTAAGTTGTTCACAAGACTAGCTGCTGCCGCAGAGGAAGTCAATAGTCCTGGTCACCGAGCCTTCACACGCAGGTATTTGACGAGGGATTAGCTTGTTTGATGGAGCAGATCTTTTTAAATCTACATATTCATTAGTCTTCCCTTTCTGTTTTATAGAAAAGAGACTGACGATGGTAATGGAGGCAATGACAGAAAGAGGGGGGCCCAGGGAGAGCCGACTGGCCCTTACACAAAGGTGAGTCTTACGGTGATGTTGACATTATTACATCATAAAAGGAACATTACATATTTAAAAGTGGCCTCAGAGGTTCTGTAAGAAATCCACCAGGCTGACTGTCCAAAAAGACACACCAGCTCCAGAACAGGATACTCACACGTTTTCTGCAACTGTAGTTTACATCTTTATGTTGGTCAGATTAGAAAGTTAGAGCTGTGGGTAATTTAACCTAGAACCTTGACTCAGTTCAGCACTAATAACTTAGTCTCTAATTTTAATGTTTCACTACTTAACTAATGGCAGGGATTCTACTCACGGAACATAATTGATGTGACCAACAGGCAAACTGCGACCACTGCCATTGGTTAATGTTGTATTTGCACGTAGGCTGCAGTCAATAAGGCAAATGTGTTTGGGACAGTTTTTCTCTGTTCAGTTGAAATTCTTTATCAGTGCATTCTTAGTTTGTGCTGCATGCCTGCACAACATGGATTTGTATTTGACTTTCTTTGATGTTTCACTTTGAATGCACTTTTGTTTCCGCAGAAGCGATGTTACCGAGCCCAGACAACCAGAACTTATAATGCTACAGAGGATGAGTCTGAGGCCAAACACTACCGTATGCATACCACTGACAGTGAACATCCAAGTGTTGACTTCACCAGAGAACTGAGACATCACAGAAATCAAGCTGACCACATTAACATGAGTCACAAAGGTCAGAAGTACAAAACTAGAAGTAACTGTAATGTGAACAAGCAACAAGAACAGAAAAAGAAGAGTCAGCATCAGCAAAGTGCTAGAGGTAGACATGCCTATCAAGGTGCAGGCCATCAGACTGGACCTACTTCGAGAAAACATGGAGATGACAGGAGACGTGAAAATTATAAACAGGCAAGTTGGAGGTATGAAGTGACAATGCCCAAATATTTTACTTTATTCTTTATAATATTGTGCTTTTGACACACAAAAATTGCATGACATTTTGCAACACTGCTATTTAGTGTTTCAACCTGTCAACACTTAAGTCACAATATTAGCCCAATATTACCTCGAAAATAAAAAAAAACTCAAGTTTGTCATAATATTTGTTTTACCTTTTGCATAAGAAACTGTAACTGGTAAAATCTATCGCCATCTTTCCATTACATCTGGTGGCCTGGCTCTACTGTTTTACAGGATCTGCATGAATGTGTGTCTTAAACCAGTGACACACTTGTCCTTATCCCTGCAGTACTATTGACGAAAGAGACTCCGCTAATTCAGTATCTAAATATGACTCTCGAAATAGCAGAAAGTAAAGGCAGTGAACCAGGAAAACTCAGCAGATGTTTGAGAATACAGACCAGACGAGAGAAACTAAAGAGATTCAGTCAGAGCCTACAAAAATACCGAGAGCTGAACACTCTGACTTTCTTTCAGGTTTCCTGCACTTACTTGAGTTGATGGTCAGTTCTGAGAGGAGATGGGTGCTTGTTATAGGACTCTGTTTCAAAACTGATGTTAACTGCTCTTGCTTTCTGTTAGTGGAGGAGAGAGAGGCACTGACACAAGGACCTCAAGAAAGCGTGAGAAAAAGTCACATCCTTTTGTCTGCTGTGAAAAATCTAACCACAAACAAAACCACAGTCTTGCAGCAATAAACACCTTAAACAAATTGTCCACAAGCTTGTATAGGCAACTGAGAGAGATGGGGACGGTCTCAATATTCATGTCGTATTACAGTCCGCTCACATACGGCCCACACTTAAATGATTATTTTAGACTCGTAAAAATTGTGTCGTGTTGGAGGATTTGATGGAGCTTACCTATTTTTCCATTGCTGCCAGTTTTAGATTATTCTCTAAATTAAAATGCTGAAAGGCAATCCCCACAGTAATACCCAATATAAGACACTCCAATTTACACAAATAAATTCAACAGAAGATCCAGTACGTGTGGGTTTTCTTGCATCTGGCATTGAGGTTGCAGATTGCAACCAACTGAATAGCCATCCCCTTATCTTTCCCTTCCAAGCATGTGGGAGAACCTCTCGCAGTCGCTAGAAATGGCAAATGTGAAAGGCCCTATATAGTGCCAGTGTTTGGTCTGTCTGCTCTGGGCTACTGTGTAGGGCTGGGCGATATGGCCTAAAAATTGAATCTCTGTTTTTTTCACACCAAACTCGATTTACAATTTTAATCGATTTTTTTTCTTCTCAAGAACAAACTTCAAATTACAAAGAAATTATTAAAAGCATTGCTTTTATTTTAATGCTGTCATTTACAACAAATTTGCCCTGCCACTGTAAACAGTGCAGCTTCAAACTCACTTGAAAATAATTTAAAAGTGCATCCTTTTGAAAAGAATGTGTCCCTTTTTGAAAAAATGCTTTTGTAAACATAAATTTGACATGTCAGATGGCTTGCTTTTATAAAAACAAATCAGTTTCCATATTGGTATTGATAACGTGTGAACATAATGTTAGTTAAATAATTTATTTTGCAAAAGGTGCCCTTGTTTACAAAAAAGTATTTTATATCCCTGAAGATATGTAAACTAAATTAAACATCTGCGTGGATTGCATAGTAAACATGACATGTTGGTAGATGTACAGGACATGAGGTGTGTGCTTGGAGTCTGTTTTACACATTTTTGGTCAGGAAGACGAGCCTGTCTGCTTCCTCTGATTTGAGTCAGGACCCGTTGCGACTTTGTAGCACAAACCTGGGGTCGAACATTTTCAGCATGTGGATGAACCTCCAGCGTTTCCGCTGTGTATACGGGCACCATATCTTTAACGATATGCAACGTGACTGCATCTGTAACAGCTGCCCACTTTGGCTGCTTTGTTCTCATACGGGACACAATTATTACACGATTCCGCTGATGTTGGCTGCTTTATAGTGAGTGTTTGTGGGCTGCCGTGGTCTGGACATAAATGGTTCCTCCCGCTGATTTTAGTTACAACAGCCTTTGAACAAACTTTGCAGCGGATGCTGCATGTTGTGTTTGTTTCTCTGTGGAAAGTCAATGCAACTATAAACTACGGGAGCCCATGAGGAGCGGCGGAGAAGCAGGTTGAATAGAAAATCAATTTTTAATTTTTTAAAATCGTCCTAAACCAAAAAGTCAAATTAAACAATTTTGCCGATTCATCGCCCAGCCCTATTACTGTATAAACATGGCTGTGCAACATGGTAGGCTCTGTGGAACCTCCCTTTGTAGATTTATACAAGGCTGATTCCTAGGCCAAGAAAAGATAAGAATTCTTAGTTTTAGGTGATATTAAACTAATAAGTACATCATTCTGAATACATTGTTGCATTCCTGCCAAAATATCCCTGTTAAACCTAACTGCCCCCAACCAAAGCTCAGAATGCCACAACAAATTGGTTCAGGGGCACACAAAAATCTTCATTTTAGAATGTATAAATTGGAAATGTTGGGAATATCACTGACATGCTCATCTTCTCTTAGGGGTTCACGTTCATGACACAGGAGTTCAAGGACCAGAATGCTCTGGTTGTGGATGGACGGTCACTTTGTCGACATTTCCTTTATGGAAGGTGCATCAAGGCAAGATATATTTAGTATTGCATATCGGCCAAACTTAAAAAGGCTTTATTATTTATTCCGCCAACAGGCTTTTATTGAATGCTGTTATAACTCCCTCTGTGTTGTCTTAACATTGCTCCCATCCCTTTCTTGCACACAGGGTGATGACTGCCAAATGGAGCATGTTCAGAGTTACAACAATCTCATCAAAGAACTGTGCAAATTCTACGTCCAGGGATTCTGCTCAAAGGGAGACAGCTGCCCATACATGCACAATATCCTTTGGTTAAAAAGCAATAATCTGCATGTCTTCCCATCATGTAATAGGCCTATTCAGGCTGCCCTTTCAGTCCGGGAATCATAAACCATTTCCGATTTTAAACAGTCGGTTGGTACATGTTCAGATTAAGAGGTGGACACCAGGGGAAACCCCTTGAAAAAGAACCATGCAGATCTCAACATCACGATGTGTACAGTCACAACTCTTTTGGACCTGCAGCGCTGGATTGCTGTATAAATTGACACATGATGTGGCTTTACGACAAAGCTGCTTTGTTCATTGTGAACAAACAAATGCAGAGAAATGGCAAGCCTTCCCTGTGCTGGTAATGGAGAGTCTCTGTGAGAAGCGTTACTGATTGCAGTTATGAGTATTGTACTGCTATTTGTGAGAAAGTGGAAGCTGTTGAATGTCTAATATTTCCTTTACTAAGCTGCACGCTCCTTTCCTTGCAAGTTCTTCCATAGGAAGGGGAAATGTTCTCAAGGAGAACATTGCAGGTTTTCTCATGAGCTGCTGAATGAAATCACTAGCAAACTCTTGGATGAGGTGTGTATGCAAAGTACCATGATGGAATATTTCTAAAAAATGTTATGCATTGCTGTGTGCTGATTTCACATATGCCTCATGTCCCCTCTATGCAGGCAGTAAAACGGGAAAGTGACCTCACTGAATTGGCAAAAAAAGCTGAACAGGAGTCCACAGGACAGCCAGATGACACAGACGAGTCCAAAATTATGGAAGCAACTACAACCCCTGATGTGTTAAAGCAACCACTCAGGTGTGCACATACAAACTTTAACCTGCCATTGTGATTCAACACATGAGTGTGGTACTTGCACAAGATTTTATCTCATACATGACATTTGGTTGTGACATTTAGGATTTTCCCTTTCACTTTCTCTTTTCAGGCCAAACTTTTACAGAAGTGGAGACACAAATGCTGAGCAGGAAGCCCTGTTAGGTCAACCTGAGGAAGTAATAAATAACACGGTGGAAGCTGTCCCACCACATGCATCAAATGCTGACCAACCCCAAAGCCCTCCATCAGCTAACCTCACTAAGGAAGAGCCAGTGTGTTACTCAGTTGAAGCAGTGCTTGGACCTCAACTATCCAAACCATTCTCTAGATTCTTAACAACTCCAAGGAGTCAAGGATCCGCCCCTCTCACTACTTCTGATTGCAGGACAGGCTCTGCAAACCAAAGCGAAGTTCCGTACTCTGTCGATGCTGTTCTCAGGTCTTGTAAATCAGTGGAACATTCTTCTTTCGGTGACAAACCTATCCGTCCTACTGCACAAACTGCATCCTTGACCCCCAGAAGTCACTTTGAAGAGATCACTGATGCTCAGCTAAGCTCAGAAACTCCAGATAAGGAGGTATTGAATTCTGTTCATACCAGAAAAGAAACCAACAAACCCAAGGAAAGATTGTTCAAAAGCCTGCCATCTCTCCAAGTGCACACCGGTCTGGTGTCAGAGACTTTCCCTAATTGTACTGTAGCCTACGGGGACAACAGGAAACAAGCTGCTCGAACAGCCTCTCATGGAGTCAAGTCTGAGTTGTTGTCTACAGATAGAACATACTCTGTAACCTGCAAAGGTGAAGGTGTTCTTCCTTCAGGGCCCTCTAGTCAGATGTCCTCTTCCAAACATCCTGCACAGTTGAGGCCACACCTCTCTGGTCTGCTATCAGATTCACAAGGATCTTTTAAGCCTTTTTGTCCCTCATCAGGCCCCATTAAGTTGAATGATTCTGCAGTCCCAGTCAGTCATTATTTAACACCAAAACAACCTACCAAGATCTATATGTACTCCAAAGAGACACAATCTGGTCGCAACCTTGGCTCAAAACAGCATTATTCAACTGAGACCAAAGCAGAGTGCGGCAGGGAAATGGTGCATTGTGCTGATTCGTCAGTTGAATGTAAAAAGACCAGGAAAAGTCCCTATCGTAGCCTTTTTGCAAGCCCCATCACTGACACTTCACAACCTATAGACAATTGTGTCACAAGTTCATCCTGTTGTCATGACTTAGTTCAACCTTCTTGTACTGCCCCACAGACTTCAGATAGCAGAGGTACTCATCTTAAAACTACA
Source organism: Acanthopagrus latus (assembly GCF_904848185.1). Classification (NCBI taxonomy): domain Eukaryota; kingdom Metazoa; phylum Chordata; class Actinopteri; order Spariformes; family Sparidae; genus Acanthopagrus; species Acanthopagrus latus. The sequence continues at coordinate 28,446,453 of NC_051039.1, read as the reverse complement.
CTTGAACCTGACAAAGCCTCTGCCAGACCGTTTCAAAGCCTTTTTTCTGCTCCTCTCAGTGCAACTCCTCTCGCACGTGTGCAGCCCCAACCAAATTATTCAAAGACTAATTCCTGTTCTAAACAGTCAGTCCACTCACTTGTTACTACATCTCTTTCACCAGACTCCAAACAAAAAGCTAGTAATATAGAGGAACCTCTCCAATACCCAGTCTCTCATACACCAAAATCCCCTGATTTCTCCTCTGATGCTGAAATGGGAAAAGATGGTTCAAGTGGGCATATAAATCAACCTGTGAAACAGTTGGTGAATCCTGTCTGCGGCCTAGTATCTAGCAGTCCAGCTTGTAGTGGTGACAGTCCATCTACAACCACAGCTCATCGACACAAAGGTGGGATGCCACATACTTCTTATCAATAATAATCCCAGTATATGTTTTCCCATGATGTTGCTTTTATGAATGGAATCTTGTTCAGTGTAATTTGTTGGGGTTTTTTGACAGTAATTTACCAACAAAAACTTTTCATTGTCAAAGGGAAAACGGATTTCTAGAAAGTAATGTAAGTTAATTAAAAATATATAATGTAAAATAAGTGAATGAATAAGTGTTCATCCCCGTCAGGTCAGTATTTGATAGTTGCAACCTTTGGATCTGATCACAGCACTGAGTCAGGTCATTGTTGCTGTAAAATGAATCTTCTCTTGCAGACAGGTTGCCCTGGAGGATTTCCCTTTATGCTGTTGCATTTATTGTACCCTATATCTTTTACTACCCACAGGATGGAGTGTTTTGTAGTGGTGTGCAGTGTTTAGGGTCTGCCAAACGTGGTGTCTAATCTGATGGCCAAGAAGCCCAATTTTAGTCTTATTTGACCAAAAAAACATCTTCTAGTTGACCTTGGAGTCTCCCATGTGCCTTTGTGGGTGAGTGAATGAGATGAACCCACTATTGAAGAGGGGTCATTAGATCTCCACTTGAGTTGCCCCAAAGTTTTGCCTGGTGAAGAACCCAGCAAACATTTATAACAGCATATAGAGTCTTTCTTAGCTCGGCTGCTGAAGCTTTTAACGCCTTCAGAGTAGTTATAGGAATATTTGTGGCCTCTCTAACTCTTCTCCCTCTTGCACAGTCATTCTTGTTTTTGTATCGACGTATTCTTTTCAATAACCTTTTCATGGAGTTGCTTGGAGTGTTCTTCTGACCTCATAGGGTAATTGTAGCTAGGAATACTGATTAACTATTGATTGGACCTTCAGACAGAGGTGACATTGTACTACAATCACTTGAGACACATTCACTGCACTCTTCATTTCACTATTTGTGAGACTACAAGCACTAATGGTTGCTGAATTAGGTCAGTCACTTGAATATTCATGCAGTCACTTATTTTACATTATATATTTTAAATTTATTGAAATTATTTCATAGAAATCTTTTCACTTCAACATTTCTTTGTGTAATTGAAATGCTAATTATATTGACTATGATTCCATTTATAAAAGCAGTAAAAAGGAAAGGGAATGAAAATATCCAAGTGGGTGAAAAAAATGTTCTAGTCGCTGTACATAATGTTGTTGATATCTTGTTCATATTTTAGGATCTGCAAAAACAACAGCTACAAATTCAGTTTTGAAGACTCTGTTTCTGTCCCTGAGCCCGTACCATCAGGACGGAGAACATCAAGACAGAGTAACATTGGGTACGCTGTTCATCCAGTCCTAAAATTTATATGATAGAGAGCCCCTTCCAGTTTCCCTCATGGGACCTTATTTTCAACATTAATTTGTATTGCACAGAAGTGAGAAAGGCAAGTAATCTTTTGATCCATCTCAAATTGTGCCCTAAGTTACACATACTTTTGTCAATTTAAAAAATGATTGTCTAAGTCAAGAAAGTTGCAGTTTGTCATAAAACTAATGAAATGAAAGACTGTGAAAATTTTGTTTCGTTTCATTTTTGACGCGATCACATCTCAAGCAGCACCAAAACTCATAACTTAAAAATTGTGAGCTGGTCCCATAGTATCAGCTTTCTCACAGCACTAACAGACATTGTCATTTTTTCATGTACCTTTTCTGTGCCAAGGGGGCACCCATGTTGGTTTTGGTGATGTGTGTTGAGAAAGACGATGTGGTTCACTGAGTGGTTAAACACAAATCTAGATGGTAGTTATCTTTAGTTACGACTAGCTGCCACATTCTTGACTCATCTCTCCCACTGATCACTGTTCAGTTTTTTCTGAAATGAGGTCCCATGAAGTTCCATGAAGTCCACCAGAAGGGGCATGATGTTGGCTGTATTCATGTATGAAATGTCATCCTGGAAGAACTGACAGTAATCTTATTTATTCTTATGATTTCATTTTAGGAATTGAAGAGAAGGACAAAAGCAGCACAAGGGGTGTCTTTGTGAAGCAACAGCAGAATAATAAGTTCAAGGTAGGTACAGTCATTGTCAACAGTTTACAAGTTTGTCAAAGCAGTCTGAAATTCTAATGTTTTCTATAGCTCTCATTTTTCTGTGGTGGAATGAGTGGAACACAAACTGCTTTGTTACAGAAACATCCATAATGTTTGGTTTAATAATGACTTTATTTATTATTATTAGGATTTCTGAAAATGTGAGCAAATATGGGTTAGGGGTATTTTATGTTTTTTATGATTTAGGTCCATTGTGTTAATACAGTATGTCAAAATGAGAAAATAACTGTACAGTCATATGTGAGGTTGTGCTGAAAATAATGACACCAAATAAGGCAAGTGAAATAGTTTTTAAGGTGAAATATAACAGTTAAGTCAAAAATGACCAATTCTATCCCTGATGTCCCACCTTCAAACACAATCTCATTTGGCTGTCCATGAAAAAGCTACTTAACCTCCCACTTTTCTATAGGAATACAGACTTCCTACGGGTAATGCACTAGTACAGCAAATTGAACAATCAAGTTTGGTGATTTTGGTGATATTAAAAGTTGTGTCAATCAAATGTTTTTTGTAGCATGGCCTCTTAACGTCTTCTGAGTGATTCTAATAGACGACAGCTGATGAGTTATCTGGGCCCATTTTAATTGGACTTGTTTGACTTCCATTAGACTCAACCACGAACACTGGAATAGTAGAGTCTTACAGGCTGGTCATGCTGGATGTCTGTGTACTGCATGGCGGCTGTGTTACTGAGCTGCTGCGTCTCACTTGCATGTTTGTGTTCAGATAGTCTGCCTGCCTGCCTGCCTGTCCGAACTGTTTACATGGAAATTGCCTTTTATAATTATCAGTACATATGATGATGTGATTTTCCTTTACTCCACGGAAAGAGAAAGAAAGCTGAAGGGGGAACGAGAGGGAGGGAGGAAGATCAAGTGAAAGTGAAGGACAGTGCACAGGAAAGAATCTGCCCCTCAGTTGAACCCCATGATGAAAATAGATAGACTGTGCTGAAGACACTAGGAATCCAATAAATGTAGTTGCACTTCACTGATTCTGTCAAGAGGAGTGGTTAAAACTTCAGCCAGAGGATTACTTGCTAGGATGACCAGCAAAAGCCACTACATGAGTTGAAAATGAACACGGAACATATAACCAAATATTAAGATTACTATATGTATATTTTTGACCCAGCAGAATTGGTCACATTATAATAATAGTAGTATATTGATAACAAAATAATGATGATGATAACTTTATCTACCTAGCAGCCTTTCATGGCTGCAAACTAATGCAGTGGAAATCATATCTATAAATATAAACAGCAGACGGTGTAATGCAGTCACATGAAATAAGTAAAATCTGAAAGAATAAAAAAAAAGGTTAAAATCATCCTCAAGTTATATATACGTTTTAAGAAGTATTTTAAAATGGATCACTGATTCAGCACAACTTTTCTCTTGAAGCAGGGCATTCAATAGTTTGAGGGCTCTGACTGTGAAAGCAGTCAGAGTCACCTTTGGTTTTGAGGCATGATTTTAGAATTGATTTGTCCTTTGATCACAGGCAGCGAGTGTGGGCGTAGGGAGAGAGCAGCTATATAATATAAGGAGGTTTGAAATCAGACAGGGCAAGTTATTAAAATAATTTTACAATTTCTCATGTACCATTACAAACATTTGTATGTGTACTTCTACATTTTAAAATCTGGTTTAAAAACAGATTTCTGGCAGGAGGTGATAGTCGAATTGAGTCCTGATATGGAGGGGATCAAATGGATGACTTGAAGAAAGTTGTCTGCCATTCAGTTTTTGATGTATGCCAGGTAGCTGTGAAGGGTTTGGAGGGAGGTTTGGTTATTTGGTTTGATGGGAAGATATAGTTGTATGTCATCGGCATACAATGGAATTGAATGTTGTGTTTCCGTAAGATTTGTTAAAGATAAAAAAATGCTTGCCAGCTTCATAGTTTAAACTCATACTGTGCATGCTGTTAGGTTGATTATATGAATTTCCATTAGGTGCTTTCTAGCTTTATGCTCTGTAGTTCTGTTGTATCCTTCTGGTTAGTGTTTGAAAGCTGATAACTTTTTGCCTTTCTCCTGTTTTTTCTTTTATTGCTTGTCATTGGTTCCTCAGAATCAAGATTCCCACAAACAGTCCACTGAGAAATCAGGTGCACACTCAAGACAGCACCAGCCTTTTCTTTGGACTCCTCAAATCTCTTTGGAGGCAACAGGATGGTCAACCCTCAGCTGTCCGGGAACAATGGAATTTCAGGTTAGAGACTCCAGCATTCAAAATTCACCGGTGGTGCCGCTGATAGAGCATGACACCCAGCCAAGACTGAAGAATACATCAGAGGAAGCAACGTGTGTGAATGGGAATGCCACAGCAACACCACTCAAGGATCTTTTTAAGACTTTAGACACCTCTGTCATCCACTCTGGAATTTAATTTGGGAATTACTTTTTATGTGTAATCAGACAAATGATCTGAATTGATTTTTATTTTTTATTTTTTGTGCAGTTTTTATTACTTCAATTTTGGGCACTGTCATAGATGTCGGAATTAGTCACCTTAAATGTATACTCCCTACAAATAGGGGCGGCATAACACCAGAGTAGCTGCTAATGACTGCTAACTGTATGCTATTTATACATCCATGACTGTAGGTACTGTTAGCTGTGCAGCTAGCAGGACTACTAGGAGTGCGTTGGTGTTACATCACTAGCACAGTAGCTGGTTAGCATGCAATCTTTGTTAATTTTTGAATGTTTGGAACTAAAGTTCTTACATACTGCACCTTTAACATATTTTAGGTATATATACATCAAGTCATTGTTCTTTTGTTGTCAAAAAAATATATAATAACCTCCCAAAACACTGATCTATATAACCTGTAACGGAAGAGTAAAATGTTCTTTAGTGATGCTGCATAAATAAACTTGATGCAAATAAATCCCTCTGAATTGTCAAAATCTTGGATCTGAACCACATGATGGTGATTCTTATTTGATTTCAATGTGCATCAAAAATATTTTGTCAGTTCAAATGGATCTAGGAAGAAAAAGAAGATTTAGGACCCCAGGATAAAACCTCACCTGTCCAACCTCAACTGACAATTGGTTGATGTGGAACTGACAACAGTTGCTGAAGCTGTCCTGGGCTCTGGGGCTACAAAGGCTGGACCCATTTGTTGTACTCTGTTTCTCCCTTCCTTCACCTTAGATCCACCCTGCATTACTTTCTTTGTTTTGTTTTGCGCCCTCATCATCTCCATAGCACATTAAACACATCTCCATGCACTGCTTTCACAGCTGTCATTGTTGATTTACATACTGCAGTGTACATTTTTGTTGTCTTAAGTTGTAATAAATCATTTGTTTTAAATGCATTTCTTGCCTGGACTCTTTGTTGCTGTCATTGAGTCAGTTTGTGACAAGAATTCAACTTCTGCCTGAAAACACTTTGTTCTGAAACAATTCAGATATATAGATTTAAAACAAGGAATTAAAAATATTTATCATCATTCAAGCTCCCTTTTTCTGTGTTATATCCCCCCCCGCTGTTGACCATAACAGGATGTACAACACCACATGTCTTGACATGTCTTGTCACAGTATCTAGTGTGGTATTGAAGAGCTACAAAAATGATCAAACCATCTGATGGCTCAGGTTTAATGCAGACAAAATCAAGTGAAAGAAAAAAAGTTCTTATTCTATTGTTCTTCACTGGTAATGATAGCAGCAGCAAAATACACTCCGAAGACTACAGAAACATTTTGTCTGCCAGTTTTAAGAGAGATGGAACCAAGAGGATCCTTCATCATGCAGCAAGAGACAACAAACCAAAACAACCAAGGAGTTCATCTGCGGAAAGATCGAACTCCTTGGTTGTTTTTTTGGTTTTGACCAGCCATGCCAATCTCCAAACTTAAACCCTATTGAGAATGTAGTTTACCTGCTAAAGAGGAGACTTAAGGTAGAAACCCCAGAAACAAACAACAATTGAAAGAGGCAGCGATGAAAGCCTGGAAAAGCATCATAAAAGAAGAATTCAAGGTTTGGAGATGTCAGTTGGTCAAAGCCTTGATGCACACACTGCAATTAGATGTTAAGTATCATTCACTCTAATCTATTTTAAGTCCACTTGTTCCTATCCTTTTGATCACCCAAAAAGTCGATGTTCTGTTATGCTGTCTTCTAAGTTTTGTAACAGATCTAGAGGGTAAATACCAGGAAATGAAAACTGAAATATTGATCTCTTGTCTCATTTTCATCTTTTGATGTCAAGCCCAAATGTTTTCAGTGTACAGCTAAAATAAAGGAATTGGCCACGCTGTTACCATAGTTTTACCTTAGAGAATACATTTCAAAAATGACAAAATTAAAATAAAATAACATTGATAATATGAGTCTGAGACCACACTGGGTAAGGCAGGCCTATTAAAAGTGAAAATAAGAGATTTTTTTATTTCCACGTTTCTAGCATTACATAGTGGTATTTTACTGTTGGTGCTGCTATAGCAAAGCATGTGTGTGAAAAACTGTTAAACTGATCAATCTGCAGGTTGTAAAGTTAGAGTTAGAATAATTTATAACTAAAAACTAGCTTGTAAAGACGGATGAGAGAGAAGATGAGTCTGTTTGGTGTGATGACATTTAATGTGCGACAACTTCTGTATTCTCATTTAGCCACATGTGGAAACTGATTTTCCAGATCTAGGACTTCCAGCTACACTCCTCTAAATCAGTTTTGAACTATTTCACGTCCTAATGGTAAGAGGTAACACATATCTGAAGGGCAACAGACTTCTCTGTTCAAGCATTTAAATGTATCAAGAGCTGTTCAGACTTCCAACAATCTCCCCATATCATTGTCCTTTCACTCTTGCCACTTCTTCACTTCACTTCACTTCACAATCTGACTAAATGAAAATGGCTTCCCTCTCATTGTCAGCTGATGTTACCGACTCAATCACTTATTTAATCTTTTTCAACCATTAGCCATATCTCACTAATAGCACCTGCGCCTTTCAGCAAAACTGACAGTTACCAACTTCTTCAAACCAGATATGTAAATACAAGCACAACTCCACTTGCATTTCAAAGGCCAAAGACATTTAATATCAAACATCTGTCTTCAGGCTGTATTCTGTGTGTGTGTGTGTGTTTGTTTCATTTAGGTTACTTCGGTGACCCACTTTATGGTGTAATTGGTTCATCAGCTGTGCGCTAACTGGAAAACCGCTGAGTTTTGGGGTCAGCTGTTAATGGAAATTGTAAAATTCATCAGACAGCTATTCCTCTCTATATTTGATGGACCCTACCATCCTTCTTTCTTCAAACAGTTTTCTGGGGACCTTATTTTTTTGTTTTCTTGTTTCTTGCAGGTAAAAATGTGCATTGCCTTTTGGTATTTAAGGTGGCAAAATAAAGTGACACAACATGCTAACAAAGGCAAGACACTACTGAGAAATAAAATCTAAGTGCTCATTTGGACACAAGGGGCAATATGTTTTTATTGATAAAGAGAATAAAAGTTTATTGTGAGCAAAAAGAAATATACTGCATATATACACACACACAAACAATGGGAAGCTACAACATATGCCTGCACCACCAATGTCTCCTGGTGTCACCAGAATAACTGATAAAAATAGTGCATGTGCTGAATTCTCATATATTGACAGGAAACACAGTGGGCAGAAGGGAAAAATAGCATAAACTAATACAAAAAATCTTTGAAATTTCATTGTACATGTGTATAGTGACAATAAGGCCATATTCTATTCTAAAAATGTAAAATGTCAACTGTGCCAAGTGAGGCTGAAATATTGTAAGAGCACTGCTTCAGGCATTAAGGTAAATGCATTTCAGGTTTGAGGAAACCCTTAATGAAAGAGGACAGTCTCCAGGAGCTCTACTATCCAATTGCCTCTTACTCATTCCTTAGGTACTGTAAAGTGTTATCAACGCATGGGATGCTATTTATAAAGACAATATTTTGCAAGATTGCTATCAATAAAAAATGCATTTAATGTACCACTGCATGCACTTAGATGATCATCACGAACAATCAGTAGGATTTTCCTATAAAACAATGGCTAATACACAAATAATTTGCTACTAACAAATCCTACTTAGCCTGCCTTTAACAAGCACTCAATTAAGAGGAATAATGAATCCCCCATTCAACAGCATGCAGACAACTGAAAATAGCTAACGACTTACAAGTAAGTAATGTACAGTATATTACAATGCAAATAATATATTCATTAACAATACTAATGGATTAATGTAGCAGATGCTATAGGTGAATCTAGTTTAGCAAAAGAATATAAAACTTGGTCAGCTTTACATCAACAAACAGCCAGTTCTGTGGAGAAAACCCAATCAGCAGGATAAACGGTGGCAGTATGTTTCTGGGAACCATGGATACATTAAGATTTGTAATGTCTGTAATGATGCAACTAACTATTTCTTGATGTTTAATCTTGCAGCAATGCTGTGATTATTCTCTAACTAGGCTTAGGCAGGGGTTCAGAAAAGATCACTTTCTGGCTTAAAGGGATAGTTAAGGTATTTTGGTGTGGGGTTGTATGAGGCACTTATCCCTAGTCATTGTAACTCCTTCAGTAGATGTTGTTAGCAAACACGGCTGGAAATTGTCCAGAGGTAGCTTCACACTGACAAATGTTAAAACGCAGTCTCGAGCAGCAGTCACTGGCTTGACAGCCTTCTCACCTGTAACACCACCTCCACTCCACCTCCCTAAATGAAAGTCAGGTCATGAGGGTGTAATGCCAATGTGATATGACATGATTTGTGGAAATGTCTATATGGTACGTTGCCTATGACATGTACAAATGTGAACGTTATGCTATAACATATGTCAACATTTTATCCTGCTGACTGGGCTGGTTGATAGGGTCACACTCAATCAGATGTAACATTACTAGAAATCATAGCTCAGGTATTTACAGTGTTGAGGGGTTAAGTTTGCACCTGCTTCATCAGAGTTCATTTAAATAGAAAGCTTGGATAGAAAAAAAAATAGAAAAGAAAGAAGGAAAAGGCTTCACCATGTTTGTTTCATGGAACTCAGCTTCAGTGTCTTCCTTGGCATATGGAGTATGCTCAGGTGTCATTACATGGCCGACTGTACCTAATGAATCTGTCACATGACAACAGAAGATTGTCATCCCTGTCTCTGTTATTGGCTTCTCATGTGAATGGCTTCTTTTGCCAGTTGTCCAGTGTCTCCTGGCTGATGACCAGTTGACATGAATCTGCAGCGAGGATACAGTTTAGCATAAAAACTACAATAAGAAATGAAATGGCTAGACTGGATCTGCTAAAATACATCTGCCCACTTTAGAGCTTTGGATGTGCTGGCAGGCTGATTTTATTAGCTTGTTGTACTATAGTGTCCAGTTTTTATGTTAAGCTAAGCTAATCATATCCTTATAAATGGCCATAGCCCATTTTGAAAGTGGTTTTCTTTAATCCAGCTCTTCCTTTGTATCACCCGGCTGGGTGGCACCATCTGCTTGACCAAGATCCAAAAGATCCTTTTCCTCATCAGATTTGCCATTAGCCTGTGAATGGCTGGCAGTCCCCTCTGTGAAGTCAGAGGTTAAGTCCGTGTCGCCACCAGCCTGAAGAGAAGCTCTTTCCTCCTGTTCTTGATAATACTCAAGCGTTTTCCGCTTAAAGCATCCCAACTTGTGACAGAAGAAAGAAGAAAAGTTAATTCAAGAAAAGCCAAGGAGACCCATTTTACAACAGAACAAAAAACTTTTTTAAATTCAGTTCCAGACATTCAGGTGACACCTGAATGAAGACAGAATTTTTTTAAAAAGATTTTTTGACTCTCACCTTAAACATGATGACTGTAATTATGATCAGAAGCAGTAATCCCAGAATAACTCCAGTTAAAATGATCAGTAGTTGATCCGGGGGTATTATGAACTCAACTTGAACTTCAGTCTGTCGGCAGAGAATACAATTTTTGTGGAACCTTTGCTTATTTGAACTAGGATGTATGGTATCTTGCAGACAATGGTTTTGGCTGTGTAGACTGGTATTTACCCATTTCTTTGTTGGATCGCTCCACAAGCCAGTTTCAGCAGATTTCTGTTTCAAATCCCCTTTATTCTGTGGTTAATAAATATGACAAATTGCGTATAGTGAATAACATTAAAATGCATTTAATGGCATTACTGTGGTCTTTAATGACCAGTAACTCCAACATACCTGTTGTTTTGTAGAATGCAGCACATATCGTTGATCATCATAGCTGATATCTATAAAACTTTTAAATTTGACCGCCGCACCCTCTCCAGTATATCGCTTAAGAAAGGCAATATTCTGCAAAAGAGTATGTAAATTCCTGATATAGTCACCACTTTCAATGCTTGTTGTGCATCCTGTCTGCTACATACCTCTGCACGCTGTTTGAGATCCTTAAACTGTACGTCTCCTGTCAGATTAAACTCTGTGCTTGAATATTTGTCCAGGATGAAACTATCACACACAATTCTTCTGCAGTATTTTTCTGGAGAGCAGTACTGTAACACAGCAACAGTTCATTTGGGATTTGTAATTTCATGACCAGTTCAGTGAGAATATTTTGATCCTAAATATGTTTTACTTACGTCAGACTTCTTGTCAGTAATGCCTGTGCATTGGGTTTTGTTCTAAAAAAAAAAAAAAAAAAAAAATTGGTAAGCATGAGGGATTTTTAATTCTAAACACAGCAGTTTAAGTAAATAATTCCAGTTTCTGCTCACCTGCTGGACAAGGACTTGATAATTCTCCATTTGAAAGTTGTGGTCCAGTTTAGTTGGAAAGACCAGGGACACATTGATAGGGTAAGCCTTGAAACCAGTGTTTCTTATCTGCAAACAGTGGGAGACAGTCCAGTTTATAGAGGTTCAACATTTTGAGAAAATGTGAGCTAAGCTTAGCTTAGCATAAACACAGGCTCTTTCGAGGGGTGAAAAAAAAATCTTCAAAGCAACACCTTTAACGCTCATTAATTAACTAATCATATCTTGTTTGATTAAAAAATGAAAAACCAGTAAAAGATTATTTTCTGCTAGTACACTGTCTCTTTTTAAACCTTTGGACAGAGCCAGGTAGCTATTTCCATTCTTCTTCCAGCCTGTATGTTAAACTAAGCTACCAGTTTTCTAGCTCCAGATTAATTTCTCCTCACAGTATTCTCATACTGTATACTAGTCTGACAGAGAGAAATTCTTCACTTAAGGTACACTATTTCTCTGATGGCTTTTTCTGGAGTTTGGGTTTTTCTAGTGTACACAACCTGTCCTCTAGCAAACACTGGACAGCCACAGTTGGCAACTAGCTAATAAACACAATGAGCCTTTAGCAACTAAGGAGCATGATAAATCACCTTTGAGGCCAAGTTAGTGAGGATGAAAACAGAGCAAATAGTAGAGTGATAAAGATCTGCAGGAACATGACTGCAAATGAATAGTAACTTTGCTACGTGTCTGCTGTGGATAAATAGGTAAATGTTTTCTAAGTCCATCATAGCATTTCTATGAGATAATAATGTGTCAGTGTTGTGTTTGGTGCTTGTTCAGCTGCCCCCAAGTAGCCAAGAAATCAGTTAATGCTGCTCTAGACTTGCAGATTGATGATGTGATGATTAGTTAAAATTTGCTATGGGACTGGATGTTTGCTTGTTGCATAATAATTTACAGCCTCACCTTGTATATAGCAACCATTTCTTTAGGTGCTGCATCCTCTGTCGAGAAGTTCAGATAGGTGATGGTGTCTTCATTCCTGGAAAGAAAGCAGGATGGGCAAAATGAACAGGCAGCTGTGGGATGATGAGTTTTTACTAGGAACATGTTATAGCTGCATGTTATAGTGTCACTTACACTGTTACTACCATTTCAATTAGAAATTGTACTGGGATGCTTTTGGTCAGGGAGTTGGTCCTGGAGGAGTTTGTATTATCACTGAGGATGTAAAAAGCATTTGTGGTGAATATCAAACATGAAATATGTAATGAGAGTAAATACTATTTTAATCATACAAAAAGAGAGGAGCTGTGTACCTTTTTCCAGTAATGGTCATTGAAACAGTGTCATTCCACTCGTATCCAGTATCGATGTGGAAAGAAGTTGTAAATGTTGCCTTCACAGAAAAAAGACAGTTATGTTAGACTTACAGAGACTACTCACAGAGAAAGGGACAGTTAGAGAAGTTGCCATGTTTGTGAAAGTCAAAGGTTCAGGCGGTTGGTCATAGCTCTTGGTTCATGAAACGTCAACCCTGTCTGCTCTGAGGATGTCGGGGTGCAGTATGACTCACAGCTGATCTGCTGCGGTACACAGGAAGGCTGATGCCGCATGTAACTCTATCAACAACGTCCTTACAGCTGTGGAGCGTTGGTCTTGTTGACTGTTTTAAGAGAAACATAGGAAAAAACACATGTTAACTGAGACCCTATATTGTTATTATTTTTATCGTTATTGACAGAAGACACACACAATATACAGACAAACATAAGATTACATATAGATAGACGTGTCTTCAATTTCAAACTTTAAGTTTGATTTGAACTGTGTGTGTGTGTGTGTGTACATGGTTGTGTTTACCTGTGTTTAAGTTTAAATATTCAGTAATTATAAAGAGAGAGATTTCAATCAACATTAGTTCATGTATTGTGATCGAAAACGCCTCTGACACCCCACACATCCTGTGTAGGTTTCAAATCCACCAAAGATTTTCTGTTCCATTTCCTTTACTCTTTGAGTCATGCAAGAAGTGTGAGAGGAAGCCAGTAGATACACACTTAAAAATGCATGTAAATGTGTCTTTTTTTGACGGACAGTTCAACAGTGGATCAAGCCTTTTCTTTAAGGATTCTAACTTTTTTCGTTTGTCTGTTTGTTTGCCCATTTGTGCAACAGGCTTTTGCACAAATGGGCTTTGGGTCAAGTGGGATATTTTCTGGAATGTTGGGGATTTGTGTATTTATTCACTGCACTGGGGTGTCAGTGTCACAGAATTTGAACATGACCTGAGAAGCTTCATCCCTAGTGCATTTATTCAGCAACAACACTTAAGTAGGCTGCAGGAGTTGAATTCTAAACAGTCCGTTGGTACAATGTGTGCCAGGAAGTCACTTAAATCACCACACTTCTCTCTTGTCATGTTTAATTTGAACACTCAGATCATTTGGCATTGCCTGCAGGCTTTTATGCATGAAGTTGTTGTTACATGACTGGCAGTTTTTTTTGCATTCTCCACCAATTTAGCACAGCCCTACTATAACATTGTCAGACTGGACTTTTTTTTTTTTTTTAAGGGATCAAAATCAGTGCAGCAGAACTAGAAATATTGTCCTTTTTATTCCAATCATTACTCTTCCTTGTCAGACCCTGGCACTAACACTACTCACAATACGACTTGGTCACCAACAGTTTGGCTGGAAATTTGGATGTTTCAGGCTAGTAGCAGCTAATGTCCTCTTGAGCCATGAGCCTCAAGCAGAGTTGAGGACTTCTTTCTAACTCCACACACCAGATTTCTATCATTCTCACTACTGTAGTCCTCAGGCCAACAGACCCAGATTCAAGTGATATCATTTGAGGTAATTTATTTGACTTCATGCAGTTCTCACAAAAAGCTTAATAGAACCTTTTCACACATTCAGTAGTGACTGTGAACAACATACTTTGTGGTGGGTGTGCCCCTTTAACAAGCAGGTAAAAAGTAACCCTGAGGAGGACATGATGTAGAAGTTTGATTTTAAATCACCTCTGCCACAGTCATCTGAGCGAAGGAGAGGCCTACTGGATGATGAATTGAAAGGCTGGTGTTGTACGAGTCATCACCATGATTGGACAGATTTACCGACAGGCTGAAGTAGTTCCCTTTTGCCACAAGTAATGTTGGGGTCCTAGGAAAAAGAGAGTACTTCTTAGAGCACAGTCAAATGCTGTTACCTTTGCCATGCTGTGTTTGTCAGATATACGTACAAGGATTGTAACGTGAGTTCAAGATCAGCAATACAGGTGTCATTTTTTCTACATTGCTTTTCAAAGGGAACCTGTAGACCAAAAAGAAAAGGAAAAGTTATTAAAAATGCATGCTTGAAAAAACAGATAGCCAGAAAATGAAAAGAGGTTTCCTGGAACACAACAGACCAACAATATAGCTTTTGTGAATAGACAAGTGCAAAACTCTAGAGGAATGCCTTAAATTTAACTGTATATATATTAGGGCTGTCAGTTTAACGCGTTCATTAGATTAATTAATTACACTTCAAATTAATGCATTCTAAAAAAATTAAGTGGCAATTCAATGCGTGAGCATTTTAAATTTGGCCCACTGAATGACCTGTAGGCTACTTGACAATGGCACATCATGGTAGCACTAGCACCGAGGAACTTGTCTGGACGTGTTCGTCACTTCCCACCTGCGTCAAAGCAGGGTGACAACCGACATGAGCCGTTTTTAGACAGAGCACCAAGCTAAAAACAAGGCGTCAATTTGACGGCCTCTGAGTGAGATGGGTGGAGGTGTCAATGACCTGCACTGTTGTGTGACCCACAACTGAGGAGTTTTAAAACCAGGAAACAGCTGTTCACAGCAGTCAGTCCATAACTTCATCCACGGACTAAGATGAACAACTGGACAGCCGCAGAGATCCAGGAGATGGAGCGTCTCCTCGGTCTCTGTAGCTGTTTGGTTGTGTTTGTTGTTGTGTTGGAAAGCTAAAGACGGTCACTACTTTCAAATTATAAGCCCCCCACTAAGAACCTAGTTCTAAATGGAGTGCAATGTAAAGCTCTTATTTTGAAGACTAATTCTATGTCACTGTTCACAGCCTTATATTTCTACTATTCATTTTGAATTGCCATATTTAGTCAGCTTTGGTATTCTTTTTGAATTGCTGTATTGAGTCAGCTTTAGTGCTCATTTTGAATTGAGAGTCTGCTTAAGTGCCTATTTGAGACTCAGCCTTATTCTATTTCTGATTTTTTAAAATTTTTTATTTAAGTGCATTTGTATTGCATTTTTGAATAATGCACCTGGCCTAATTGGTTTGCTGGGATGTGCTTGACCATTTTATTTTAAATTTCATTTATGAAACACACTTCACCCCAAAAAATGTGGATATCAAATCTTCTCTTCTAAGTGTATTCAATTGATTAGTCATGCAATACCATTTTGTAATGTCCTAGAATTCAAATTCTTTATTCGGGTACCTTTAGCAGATATGAGATTAAAATACGATTTTTATTACAAATCCTGTAATGAATTAAATGTGTGTGTGTCTCACACTATCCAGTCAATGAACAATGTAAGCCTGCAACTGCCTTGTTTTGAAGATAACACTAGTATGAGAACACTAGTATTTGCATGCTGTAAATTGTCTGCATGCTGCACTTTTCGTTCTGCCAACATCTAAAGCTAAACAGCATGTTAGTGTAGCAGAATGATATATGTGGGCCATGATGTATGTTGTATCCCTGTTTGTAAAGGGGCCTGTATTGTTCTGCTCTCTCATCTACTGGGTTCTCATTAGCCAACCTCTGCAGGAGGTCACTCTATGAAGGCATGTACTTTTTATTTCAGCCCTCTCTTGATGCCAGTGCTGAAGGCACACATCCTGTTCACCTTGCTGCTGCAACTGTCTGGTAGGGTAGCAGTTGTTGCATTGATTACGCTCTAGATTAGTGTTATTTGCTTTTGCTACATAAGTTTTTCATGCCTTTTTGTAGATATCCCTGTTGGGGATCTCCCTCCTTCTGAAGTGAGTCACTCACAGATTGCTGCCGGTAACCCATGGTCCACAAAACCTGCTTGTGTATGTGTGGCGGATGTGTTGCTAAGCTGCTGCAGCTCACTCGGGCATAGTGTGGATCCTACCTGCCCTAGCTTTCTACACAGAGTTTTCAAGAACCACATGCATGAACAGATAACAATAGTGGAAACTGAATCTCTAGATAATGAGCTACTGCAGCAAGATGTATGGGTATGAATATGCACAGTATTATTTCTGCCGCTGGCCCAACCCACTAATCCCCACTCGTCCCAAAGATTTTACAAGGGACACAATTGAGTCATCATCACATTCTTAAACAGAATTGCATTTCATATATCATGTCAGTCTAGTAGTGTGCAGAGCGCTGATCTCTTCCTTTATCTGAACACAAATGTCTTAGAAATTTAGATGGGTACATGTAAGAGACAAAACTGTATGGATGCAAATGTGTACCTCAACAACAGCCTGTCTTTTGCTGTCCATGTTCAGGACGGGACCTGTTCTGTCATTTTGGGCAAAGTTCACTTTGATGCTGATGGGTGATAAGGTGTCAATCACACATTTCTGCAAGAAAGAAATATTTATAGATGTAGAGATAGGTGATAGTGGGTCATATACAGTACAGATAGTTACAGTATGTGATGGTTTAGATCAAAGTTTAGATTAAAGTGCTATACAAATAAAATGCATTATTATTTTTATTATGGTGAATATTATTCATTGGTTTTCATACTGGCATGTAGACGGAGTAGTTGAAGCAGGTGTCTTTATCCCTCAGTACAGCAGTGGAAGTAACATTTTTAGCTTTCCTGTCATTTTGATTGAAGGTGCCTCGAATGATTTGTCTCGTTGGATCCACACGGAGCGTGTACGAGATGTTAATCGCCCCTGTAAAGGCATCCAGAAGGGTTAGAATAACACATTGACAGGCTGAACAGCACCAGCAGCTGTTAATGCACATATTATTAAGACGAGTCCTTACCTGCTTTGCTCTTTGTTGTTTCTACCATTTCAAAGCAGGCAGTTAAGTTAACCATTGGTAAATTTTCGTTTGTGTTGCCTATGCAGTCAATTTTTTCAGTGCTTATAATGTGAGGTTGAAAGGACAGATGAGCCGTGACATTAAAAACTGGCCTGGACCTGAAAGACATTCATCAAATAATAATTTGCTTCACTTGCTTTTTAACCATATTTTGACATAGACAAGGTGCACATTTCATGTCATGGACAGGTATTTGTTTGATATGATATTTGATGATGCACACAAGCAATGCTCCAAACACGAGACAGTCATCATTTGTAAACTTGTTAAGATCAAGTATATCTCCAGCCTGAGTATTTTACCTACTGTATGTACACAGTGTTCATACCTCAAGACCACAGCCATGCCTTGTGATCCGACCACAATGTCTGGGAGTCCATCCTCTCCAAGGTTGATTTCTCCATACACTGACTGTCCAAAGAATCTCAGCCCAGGCTGTATTTCCTTCCCCAAGATTCTCTGGAATAACAGAGATAAGACAACTGAAACAGTGTGATTGATCCAGGTGAGACAAATAAAGGTTTTCACGGTAAATACCAAAATAATAAAAGCCTGGGGCGGCTGTAGCTCAGTGGGTAGAGCAGGTCGACTAGTGATCGAAAGGTCTCTAGTTCAAATCCCGGCTCCGGGCAAGGCTGAGCTGCATGTCAAAGTGTCCTTGAGCAAGATACTGAACCCCACATTGCTCATCAGTGAGGGCCCTGCGATGAGCTGGCAACTTATCCAGGGAGTACCCTGCCCTCGTCCTGAGACAAAGCTGGGATTGGCTCCAGCAGCAACACCCCGTGACCCCATGGAAAGGGATAAGCGGTTACGGACAATGACATGACATGACATAAAAGCCTGAGTTATAGAACAACCCAACATTGGCTTGGTGTGTCAGGGCCCTTTACCCCTCAGCCACAGGGATGCCATATAGATGGCTTCATACAGAGGGTTACTTACCAATCTTAAAAACAACAATGGAGGATTCTGTTTTTTTCCTTTGTGTTGTTTCTGTCTCACCTGGCTGAAAGTGCTGCGTATCCCTCTGTGTTTGTCACCAAGGAAGATGTATACAGCCCCTCTGTTATCATCCTCAAGAGGGGCTGCAACAGCAACGTCTCGGAGTCCGTCTCCATTCAGATCTGCAAGACTGGATATAGTGGTGCCAAATCTCCCCATGGATGGTGCAGATATATTCTGTTCTCTATCCAGTAGCATCTGTAAATATAAGAACACAAGTTTATTGATGAAGAAAATCAATAAACACATTCAATATCTCACTGTAACCTCATTTGAATATGATCCTACCTTATCAGTCAGTGTGTAGACGTATATATGGCCTTCTCTCTTCTCCTTCTCCTGGAAAAACAGGGGAGCTCCAACCAGCAGAAAATCAGTGTTCCCATCTGAGTCAATATCTACTGAGCACAGCTCTGCACCAAAGTAGGAACCAATCTGAAACAAGAGGTTTATATCATTTAACTTACAAAATGGTGCCAGCGCATGGAAGTTCTTTGCTTTCCTCCCTGCAACCTCGGAAAGATGTGCCTTTGCAAATTTTATAAAGGTGTAACAAGCATTTTTTTAAATCAAAACAGCAGATTTGATCAAGGAAAACAGTAGATTTCTTTAAGAAAAAGACAGTCTGGGAATCTGGGTCCAGCTGCTTTGTCCAAGATGCAGTTTTCTTTTGCGTGCCATTGTACATACTGTTTTTGATTACCGTCCCATTCTTTCTGCTGTCTGTCTAATGTGTACACTCTGTGAAAAGATATTTAGTCCTCTGCCAAGTCTTAGATGTTAATGTGGGGGGTTTCTAGGTATTACTAAGGGAAGTTATCCCAAGAAATTAAAGCAAGTAAACCTGCCTGTTTGTTATTCACCAATGGGAATTAAACCACAATAATCTATATAGATATTTTTAAAAATAAATATTTAAATGCTGTGAATGGAAAATGTAGTTTCCATTGAAGCAACATTATGTACCTTTTTTTTCTTAAAATAATAGTTCCTTAAGGTGTGACAGGGGGATTGGACCATTACTTGTTTCTGCAAGTAACTTTAAGGAGGCAGTAGGATCACTGTGTTTCATACATGTTTACTTCAAGTTTACTATAAGTTTTCAAGATATAACATTGTTATGGCCTAATGGGTTTTGTTTGCCCTCAGCATCTATGCTATGACTAATTGTTATAGGCCTGGGATTTCTATGTATGACAGTGGTGTTGCACTCTGGATTGGGGTACCGAATTCCACAAAATGTCAGTTTCTACATAATGTTGCTTTTAGGCAAACTTAAAAAGAAGTTCTGTTTAGCATACGTAAAGTCAGTTTTTCTTCAGACAGTTACCAACCTGCTCCCCATTTATCCGTTGGGCTGTGGTCCAGTTCTTGCCATTATATTGAAAAAGTAGGACCTGTCCTTTGTGTTCAAATCTTGGTGCACCAGTGAAATATAGAGGAGCCTTGTTCTTCTCTCCAACAGAAGTTGAGTATCCTGCAACAGAGGAAATTACAAATAACAGAATCTATTCACTATATCATGTTCATATTTTCAATTCTTTTGAAGGGGTTGTAGATAAACATTTACTCAGTTTATGATCCCCTCACATCAATTTGCTACTTTTGCAAAACAAGCTATCTTAAACCCATAATTGCAAACTGGAAACTGATTCAACAAGACATGGGCACACAACATAAAACCACTAACGAATAACTTCAGCCATCTTGTTTCAGTGCGTGTGTTGGGAAAACCTGCCTCCCAGGATCCATTTGGATGCCACTTGATACACACGACCATTTAAACATTGTCAAAGAGCAATCACGCCCCCACACTATCAATGGAACCCCTGATGGCAGTGATCAATCAGTGTGTTGTTGTGTCAAGTGGTATCCAGAAGCCAAGGTTACCCAGGTGAAGACTGCAATGTATCTGTATGATCACAACATAATTCGCTTCACTTGTCAGTTTTTTTTAATGTTGTGGCTGATCTGTGTATGTTTTCAAGCATCATTTGAAAATAATTTAAAAAAAAAACATCAGTATATCAAGTCAAACAATACAGTCTGTTAATACAAAAGCAGATGACATGAAACTAGATAAATAACTTTACTACCCATGTAGGAGTCGTTCTTCATGGATGGATCTAGAATTTGTGTTTCCTTTTGTTGATGAAGCTCTAGGAGAGAACCTCGCCACATGTTGGCTCCCACTGACCCCAGAATCATGGTATCCTGCTGACACAAATGTGCAGGTTTGGTCAGTGAACAAAGGTGAGTGGAACCAACAACAGAAGCTATGTTGGGAGGTGACACGTCAAAAGCAACAGGGGGAAAAACCAAATACCATGACCCTCTACAATTCATGGTCATTTTTTAAAGATTCAACCTTATCACTTGAATTTTCAAGCTTATATTTAAACTAATTGTGTGTATTAATGTAAATCCCCTTCACCTTCGCCTGTCTCATACTATGGTACGAGCTCTCTTGAGTGGCGCACTGAGGAATCTCCTAAATAGCCATTTTTTAAAATGAAATTATTCTAAAAATGTATAATATTATCAAAATACTATGACAAATGAAATGAAAACACTGTAATCGTGAGATAAATGAAAATTGGTTGAAAATAAGTTGAGCCTTAACAGTATTTTTTTTGCTCGATACGCCGTCAGCTTGCTACGTTGTGGCGTGAAGAAAAGCTAAAAAAGCGTTGAAAACCAATGCAGTCATGGCTACAGGATCCCTTTTAAGAGAAATCTGGATCTGGAGGATAAAAATCACCCACAGTAGTACCCACAACTGCAAACAGCGAAAAACTGCAAAAAAAAAAAAAAAATTAAGACGCCAGTTCCATTACATTTTGATTCGGTTACATCTGTAACCAAGGCACAGGAAGCCTCGTACTGTGCAGCTTCCTGTGCCTTTCAGCTTTCGCTATGTGGTAGTCTCCGCAGTTGAAAGCCCTTAAGCCACATAGAATTAGCGAACACCTTTATTGTGCTCAATAAATGCATTTGAATGAAAGTATAATTGAAATACTGTTCGTTGCTCTGGACATAAGAATCTGCTAAATGGCCTCCAATGTAAATGTAAATATATCTCCTGTCACGCCACAGTTTAACTGCCAGTTCGAGTGCTACTCCTTTGCATAGTATGAATATGGCTGACAAGTCAACAAAATAATATTCCTGTTGGGAATAACTTCTGTTTGAACTACATTTAGCAGTATAGAGTTCCCTAATTCTACTACTGTATTTTTCATGGGTCATAATGGTGGTACTTGGAGAGCTGGATATTTTCTGAGATGGTACAGGGTGTGAAAAGTTTGAGAACCACTGCCCTACACAACTGACACCACAGTGACAGGCCAAATGTATGTGATAAAATAAAAGATCTAATTTTGCAGCTCTTAGAAATGTGTGAATAAAAAAGATGTAGATTTTAAATGTGTCAACATTTCACTTTTTGACTGTACTCACCTTGTAGAAGACGGCACTGAATCCACTCTGAGACATTTCAGTAGTCAGCTCTCCAGCTAGAGCCTGTTTGGAGCCTATATAAACAATTGTAGTAATATTTCATGTTACTTTTGCAGGGGCACACCATTTAGATAAAATTGTTTTTGTCAAAACATTATTGTACAAAATTGGAAAACTATACAATTCAACCTCACCTTCCATACTAAAGATCTTTTTTTGAAAGTTTTCCAGTATTCCTGTGAGTCCGTTGTAGTTCTCAATTTTGAAGATGTTTTTATCTTTTGGTTCTGAAGCAATGTCCTTAAATTTCTCCAGCTTCACGTCTTTGACCTGAAACCAGAATGCTGCTTTAAGTTATGAAGTACCTCAAAGTCTGATGTCAGTGGGTTAACCAAGACAGTTTTGTACAATACTGGACTCAAATGTTGAATCAGTACAAGTTGCACTATTTAAGCTGAGCTCTGCCACAATTGTTATTTAAAGTGACGTTATCTAACTTTTTACTTCTCTGAGGTATACCATGTGGTTACTTGATCTGTTGGACTAATAAAATAGAAAAATGAACTTACCCCAATGACAAAGCGAATAATGTTTTTGTCATTATATCTTTTGATAATGCCATTGTCACTATCACTGGGATCTCCATCTGTGATCAGCACCAGAACTTTAGTTGCATCAGGAGAGGCGCCTGCACGCGGGCTTTCAAAGATTTCATCCCTGAAACAAATGTAACAGGTGAAACTGTGACGCTCAGAACAAAACTTTATGTATCAATAAGAAAAAAATAAAGTTACGACAACAGATAAGATGCTGAAGATTTTACAGTTGTAATGTCCAAGAGCTGTTTGTGTGATGTAACTGCACTTACAACACAAATCGGAGTGCTTTGTGTGTGTTGGTAAGACTCTTCATATGGCGTTCTTTCTTTAGAGATTCAAGAGCACGACCAGCTTGATAGTCATTGAAGTCAAAAACTTTGTTGTAATCAAAGGAGAACTGAACTGCTGCAAACTGAAAAAGGGAGACAAAATCATAGATTATTCATATAACATTGTTTTACAGTCAAATAAATGCTATAAATGCTTTAATGTGGCAGTAGTGCAGAGACCTTGACTGATGTTTGATTGAGGCTCTTCATTATATCCACAATGAAGTCTTTATTCTTCTCAAACTCTGCTTCAGTCATACTCCCAGATCCATCAAATAGAAAGACAAGGTCCACTGTCTTTTTTGTGCATTCTTAAAAGAATAACAGAGAGAAAGTTTGTGAGGAATGTTTAGTCAGGATCAAAACAAAGAATATAACATGTTACTGCCAGGACGAAGTGCTATGATCACAGTGAGTTGAAGAAGTGTAAGCTCTCTCTGTTTTTACTTTGGAAAGCAGGTGTGGAACGGGAGATCTGCTGAAGATCACTTGTCATCGTGTAACACACGCTGTTCAGATAAGAGTTCTCGTTACATTCATGGGCGACACTTGGACTGCAAACCTAGATCAGAACATAAGAGGTGAAATAAACATGACCATATTCATATTAAATTGTTTTGCGTAGGACTTTGAAAGAAATGTCACAGAGAAATTGTATTTTAGATTTTCTCTTACAGTGAATCGGGAGCTGTTGGAGTGTTCAGCTATTGACAGGCCAAGGTGCTTGACTGGTATTGTTGCGTTGTCAAGTGAAATTTCTGCAAGAGTAGCATTTGATTAAAAATACACAAAGGTTTTAGGCTGTAATAGAACATTTTTCATTTTAGTTGTCATCTTTCTGCATTGTTGGAAATTGTTCTTTTCTTTTATATAGTGGGATTCATTGTGTAGTGTTGACTTCAAAAACTGCACTTGTACCTTCGGGGTTGAAGCACTGGGTGTTGTTGACATGAACAGGTTTGCATATTCCCCCAGATCCATTTCGCTGTAGAGGTGCTGTAACAATTATCCTGGGGATGAACAACCGAGACAACACTAATGTTCACTATTTCAGTGGCCAGGCTGAGTCAAGCAGCACTACTTATCTAAAATGATCTCATTTGCCTGTTGCAAGCTGTGATGCCACAGCAAGAGACCAGATACCATGACAATCAAGGTGATAAACCACCAAAGGAAGTCCATTTTATCAACTGGACTGATGGGTAAAAAGGATTTTGATAGTCACAGCAGTATAAAATATCGACTGAACCACCAAGTTGTAAATGAAAACTTACCCTTTCTCTGTGCCAGACATGAACTGAACCACTTTGTATCCAAAGAAATCTTTTTGTTCGCCAGTATAGACATCAGGGTCTGTCTTATCAATGTTGAAGGCCAAAGAGACACGGATGGCTGCAATTTGTAAAAAAAAACAGACCACACGAGTCTTGTAACATGCTTAAACCTTAATTTCAATGGTAAGTAAACTGAAATTGTTAGTCGTAGATAATCAGGACTTTTAGAAATCATTTGATATTTTACTTCAATCTCACCACTAAATTAGTTTTTCATGACGATTTAAAATAAAAATAAAAATGCATTGAATTATGTGGCATAAACAAAATGATATAAATTGCTTATCTACAGTCTACAGTCAAGTGTGTAATAGGACACTAAAGTACATCTGTGGCAAATGTGCCAAGTGGGTTCAACACTTCATTTATTTATTTATTCATTCATTTATGTTGTGGTTTCACACAAATTCATATTCATTCCTTAACTCCAGCCTTTTCCATGGTGTAATATAGAGAATTCAGCATGTTGCCTTTGATGCACTTAGACACATGAATAAGTAAATGCACTAGGCAGCAGATCAGGGCCAAATCAACACAGGGTTAGAGAATACATTCTGTGGGAACTTTAGATTTTACATAAGTTGAACAGAACAACACTGAAACACACAAGGATGTTACAACTATGTTAATGTTAAATAAACAATCCACCAATTAAAGACTGATGCAGCAGAACCTAGTACAAAAGTTCAGTGCCAATATTACCCACAGTGCAACTCTGTAGCCAAAAGTTCAGTCAGAGATGCAGTTGTTTTATGCTCACTGCGTTTTAAAAATTGTGGTCTTTAGCCCCAGCTGATGACTCACAGACTGAAGTGAGGTAATTAATTTGACCTTGCATCACTCCGTCTGGCTGTATATGTTTTTTAAATATGCAGCAGAACTCCCCAACACCCTAAACATACTATGAAGATTAAATCTGTTCTTCTTTAAGATCAAGGCAGAAAAAGCAGAAGGAAATCATTTATCCTAAAAATGTTCTTACATCGATGACAACTTCTGTTCCTGCTCACTTCAACTTCATATTTTGAGGTATTTCGTGATGCTGACACAATGTCTGCCTCTGTCCTGTTTGTGCCCATTATCATCTCTGTCCCTCTCTTCATTATCCTTTCTCTACCCAGACAAACCATATTCACACAGCAGCCATTTTTTCTGAGAAGTTCTGTTTAAGCTCAGTGTGAGAAATTTAGGTGTTCACATTTGTTTTCCAGGCTGTAAGTCATACAAATGCAGGGATTCTGTCAAAGGGTTAGGGTTATTAGGGTTATTATTTTGCCGCTTCCTGATTGATCAGCAATTGAAAAGACAATGGACTGTGAAACCCTGGAGGGATTTTGAGGTGTATTCTAAGGTAAAACAACATTTGAGCTAATGTTAACATATAACCACTCCCAAGCTAACACTGCCTCCTGATAGTGGTACACAATATGATAGGAAAGGCTTAAATTAATTCTTAAGACACTTAAGTGCTTCTGATCTTAACAGTATTAACATAGGGAGCAGAAGTCCTGCTGCTTCCAGGGTGCCTGAAAAAGCAAACTTTAGTAGGGAGGGACACATAAATGTTTGATCCTGTTTCAGTCATGGAAAGAATTACACATATAATGTTGGTCAATTTGAAAGGTCATTTTGCAAGTCAATACAGCTGTAGACTATTGGACAAATAGCTGAAAATCATTTAGTTTTGTGTAAAACAGCTCAGTGTACTACATAGCCTCACCTAGTGTACCTCAGCAGTGAAAAAGTATTAAAACAGGTAAAAATCATAATAAATCCAGCCGTACTCAGGTGCCACAATAGCTCAGCTGGTAGAGCGTGTACAGAGGCTGAGCTCTCACTGCAGCGGCTCAGGCTCGGTGACATGTGGCTCTTTCCTGCATGTCACCCTCCTTCTCTCTCATCCTGTTTCCTGACATTTATAATTGGGCAACATTATTCAAACTTTAGCTATGACAACTTTGTACACAGTGATTTTATTCTCTGTGAGAGTTGTGTTGACAGCCTGCTGTGCTGGTTAATGCAGGAAAAAGTGGAAGTGTGTTCAGCTCCCTCAGCCACCATATGGTCAGTTCACCTACCTCAAAAACATTTCCGCCTTTATTACTAGTTGCTGTGGTGAACTAAGTACAATTATTTAAATTTGAGTTATGTGTACTTGAGTATTTTCTTTTCATGCCACTTTCTACCACTACTTTATGTCTCAGAGAGAAATGTTGTACATTACTACAATTATTTGGCAGCAGATACAAAATGAACTACCTAACAGTGTATCAACTGACAGAAAATTGATTTTCAGCTATTTTAATAATAATTATTCGCACAAAAATATTTAATGGTTCTGGCCTACAAAATTTGAGAATTAACTGGTTTTCCTTTTAATTATTTGAATATTTTTAATGTATTAGTTATATAGATATTTTCACTATTTTCAGAACACATGCGAACCAAACAATCATTTAATTAAGAAAATATGCACCTCAACCAACTACAGCAGTAAAACCCTGCTTTTACATTAACGCATTAGCAATAATAATCTGATAAGATAAAATACACTGTCACAGGGGAGCTTATTCAGCACAGAGTACTTTAAGAACATTTTCTAGACAATACTTACTTACATTTACTTGGTAACATTTTTTAGTACAGGTCTTTTACTTGTAATAGTGTAGTTTTACAGTGTAGTATTATCACTTTTACTTGAGCCACAGATCTGAACACTTCCTCCACCACCTATTACTTACATGAAATCCACCTATTTTCTACCGGGCTACCTCATCTGATGCAAATGAACGTTTCTTGCTGCTTAAAGGGAAATATATATAAATCAGTGCACTTTAAGAGCAGTGTTCTAGTTCCTAATCCATAATCCAGACCTTTCAGTTCCTATTGCTACCATTACTTCTTTAAAAAAGTGTTTTCTTATGGGAGCTGTTGGACTTCCGTAAAGGAACTGCAAACCTACAAGAAGCTGTATGATTAATTCAAATTGTGCCTTGCATGAGTTTGTGGTTAAACGCTCATTTTCACACATTCTGATCTGACATTCTATTCTTCCTGAGAGTTGCGTCTCAGCAGTTTCTTGAACTGATGATTAAAATTTATAGATAACCCCCCCCCAATTAAAAATTCAAATAAAAAACAAAATGCCATAATTTTTCATTAATCAAAATCAGAATTCAGAGCAGTTTCTTGAACTGAGGATTCAAACTTTTAACATTATTCCCTCTGTTTCCTTTCCTAGTTGAATAAAACAGTCAACATGTATAAAAACTTTAGATCTTACCAGCAGTCAGCACCATGGAGGTGAGAAGGAAGATGCGACTCCCATGCATCTTTCACACCACTCTCTTCTACTGCAACACTGTTAGTGGTGATGCTTGAGATGCATTTTGTGTGTGCAATACTTCCTGTGTGCTTCTTAAGCGAGGGCGTTTCCGTACCAGGTGGTTGTGACACCCATAGCAATGCTCTCAGTTTATTTCCTCTCATGCTTCCCTTTTCTGTAGTAATCTCTAAACCCTTCACTTCTTAAACATGTTTTGACATTTTTACAAAGCAAAAGGAGGCTGCACTATATAGATACTGTGGTCACTGGAGGACAGCTCCACCCTGCTCTCAGAACGGAATGAAACGAGTCATTATAACAACTCAGACATTTGAGCAACACACACAGGGCTGTAGACATTGTTGGGTCAACACAATGATTTAATGCAGATTCAAGCTTAATGGTATCAGGATCCTATCAACTGTTTTCCCTAATATTTGTTTGTTGTTATGTTCGTTTGTATCATATTAGTTTAACCTCTTACAATTAAAAAATACATTCATCCAAAACTCCCTCCAGTCTGAAGTGGGTACTTGATGTTGACCGCCCTTTGAGGGTGTAAATATTGTCTTTTCAAATCCATTTGGGATTATAGGGCTTCTGGAGAATCAGATTATGCTCGATGAGCTGTGTGGAGCCTTTTTTTAATCATTATTTTATCATTTGTTATTTAATGTTTTATAACAAGCCTCATTTACTTCAGGTGTGGGAGAATGCTGTAACACTGTTTTGCTGTGAAGCTCCAGAAATGGTCTGTGGACTATGAAACATCACCTGACTTTCCATTGATACGACACTGAGTGGAAAATGATTGAATTTTTCATTTTTGTGGGAACTTTTCCTTTAACCTGAGCCCGAGGCCACACACATTTTGGTTAACCCAAAATGTAAAAATTCTTATTTGAAGGATGACTTATTAACATACTGGTAATTCAAACAGTGACTGATGTTAAAGTGACACACTTGTCTGTTACTTATTTCATCCCATAAATGTGGCACAATAAGAATGTTTTACCTCCAAATGTATTGGGATCTTTTACTTAATTACAACAATACCAGAGTACAAATACAAAAACATTACAAGTTAAAGGCTTGTATTCAGATACTTTAGACAACTACTAAATTATTGGCTGGAAAATGTACTAATTATACAGAATTGTGTCATTTATTACTATTTATTACGAGCAACATCATGTTGTCAAGGTGAGTTACTTTTAACTTTTCTATGTAGGTGGGTAGGACAATAAGTAACAATACTTCATATTTAATAAGCTGGTCACATGTTTATTCCCGAGTTTTAAAGAGTTTGCCCTCTGAAGTCGACAATATATCAAAACCTCCCAATCAAGTAAAACGCAAACACTGACCTACTTGCAGATAGATGTTATGGCAGAGCTTAGATTTTACGTGTACACCTTACGTGGCCACTGAGTGTAGTGGAGCATCAACTAAAAAATCCATGTCTACAGAGCAAAAAGGCGAATTAATGTTGTACTTATATTCATTAGGTGGTCAGTAACTTCTAGACTGCCAGTTACCTTTTAATTCACATTAATCTTATGTTTATTCTGGATTTCTGTGATATATAGGCCCAATGTTAGCAGTGACCATGGCTACACTCAAATTTGTACTTGTAATAGGTACCATATTGACAAGTCTACAAAATGTGTGACATAATACCTAACTTTTATGTTGACAGGTAGAGGGGAGTGTGATGGGATTACAGGAGACAACAAAAAAAACAAACATTTTTGACAGGAAGTTGGACCATCTCCTACTGGGTTTGTGACAGAACAGATATTTAAAGCCAAAAAAAGGTCTTTTGCAAAACTAGCCCTGTAGTGGAGCTGTTAAGCTAAATAATCTTACTTTTTTTTAAAGAAGCATGAAGCTTTCAGGGTTTGTTCTTCAGGACATAAGCTTTAATCTAAGATGTGGTTGCATTCTCAGTTTGACCTGTGAGGTCAGCTGGAGGTCATGACCTCTGTAATGTCTCATTTTCATGCACAAAATTGTATATGAGTGTATCTTAGGATCTAAATGTGATAGAAATATAAACCAAATATGTATTTCCAAGCTTCTGGGCATGAGGAACTCATTTATGCCATGGATAGCACTCTAAGAAGTCAACATCATTAAGTGCAGTGAAGGTTACTAGGAATGTGAGTGGCTAAAGATGAGACACTATAGGTGAATAGGATAAAAATAACAATAATAGATATCACCATGAAACTTTCTCAGTTGATTACTCATGTTAAGCTAAGAAAAAAAAGGTATTGCAAGTTTTTCGTATTTAATGTTTAAATATGCAAATGAGGGCTTATCTCATTAAAAATGCACCGATTTGCATACATTAAAAAAAACAAAATCAGGTCATGTGATAAAACCAGGCTTAAAATAATTTTTCATTGTTTTGTCATATTAGATGGGAAAATAATTACAGAGGGGTTTATGGACATCTACCTCTGTTATCCTGTACATACTGTCAGTAGCCAGAGCCCGTGGAAGTATCTGCATTTTCCCTTCGTGTAAACCCCTCTGTAATTCTTTCCCCATCTAATATGACAACAAAGTGAAAAAAAATATTTTGAGTCTGGCTTTATCACACGATCTCATTTAGTTTTTTAAAATGTATGCAAATTAGCGCATTCTTAATGAGATAAGGCCCCATTTGCATATTCAAATATTAAAATACAAAAAACTTGCAACACATTTTCTTCTTACCTTAACATGAGTAATCAACTGAGAAAGATTCATGGTGATATGGTCTGTTATTATCTTTCCTAGCAACCTTCCCTGCACTTAATGATGTTGACTTCTTAGAGTGCTATCCATGGCATAAATGAGTTCCTCATGCCCAGAAGCTTGGAAATACATATTTGGTTTACATTTCTATCACATTAGATCCTAAGATACACACATACACAATTTTGTGCATGAAAATGAGACATTACAGAGGTCATGACCTCCAGCTGACCTCACAGGTCAAACTGAGAATGCACATCTTAAATTAAAGCTTATGTCCTGAAGAACAAACCCTGAAAGTTTCATGCTTCTTTCATAAAAAGCAAGATTGTTCATATTTTAAGAGCTTAACAACCCCACTAATGTGGGTTTTGTTCCTAAACCAAACCAGCACGCATAGTGTTGTGCCAAGTCATAAATTGAAAATTGAATGTACACAAATATTCGGTAGCAATGTACTGAGACTTAAAGTCTCAACTTACTTCGCCAACATTCATTCTGGTGATTGGTTTGGAGATCTCTGATTAATTAACTTGTGACTGTTTCTCTCTGACAATGCATCTTTCCATATTTCCTTTCTCAAGAACTACAAGAAATTGTCATTCAGCCTACTTGGCCCCTGCTGAAAAGCAAGTACATTCTAGTTTCTATTCTCTTTCGATCCTTATCATGTTACTGATGACACAAAGAGCAAACAGGATGTGAGTTATTTCTCAATCCTTAGCAGCAGCAGACAGTCTTAAAGGCAGTTCTTCTGAGAACTAAATGAACACACTAAAATAGTGTTCAATATTCATCTGAATAAAATGTAACACCCACTTTATCATTGAGTCAGTGTGGGACTGTCTGTACATCCTGTTGGTGTTGGTCATCATCATTCTGCTAATGATAATTGACACTTGACAAAACTTGACACTGGGTACAACTAACTTCAAATGTCTAAAAGTTGTAAATGTCTTCTATTGAACAGAATTTTCTTGCCCTCTCCAATTAAAAACAATATAATTATAAAATTAAAGAAAAGAAAAGTAAAGAAGAGAAAAGAAAAGAGAAAAGAAAAAAATATTTTTTAGTATATAATTCAATACTTGGCAACAAATCAATTAATGGACTTAATGCAGCTCTACTTTTTAATTGCCAACTATATTGATAATCATTTTTTAAATAACTCAAAATAATGACTGTATTTCAGCTAGAAACTGTGCAGCTCTTTTCTCCCTCCATTGCATTGTTGTTTGCATTTGTGTCGTTGTGTGGTCGTACACGTGACTTGTCCTCATGATGAAAATGTGACTTGTCACATACGTGACATCACTCCCGAGACGCAAGAAGAAAGCGAAAATATCGTTGGTTATAACAGTCCATGTATTTAAAAAATGTTGGGTTTAAATCATCTCGGGCTCATAATTGTAGTTAATGTGTCGGTCGGGCCAGGTCTGTGCACAGGCTCTCTCAGCTGCATACTGAACATGCAGCAGGCATTACCAAACAAACACACATTAATTCTTCCTGGACGGACACAACAACTAGTCTTGCCAGTAATTCAAAACATGAAAACGGGGAATGGCGGAACGGACTGCATAGAAAAACAAAGCGCACACGGTATTCTGCCCCTCCCACACACCGCGCTGATTCGCTAGCACGCCACCAATCAGAACCACCATTCAGCTGGCACACAACCAATCAGAGAATCCAATGAAAGCTGTCCAATGGCCCTCCTCCTCAGACTTCGCATGTTGAATAGGAGCAGACAACATCCACACGGCTCCAAAAGCTTCCAACGCAGCTGAACACACCAAACATACGTGTTCCCGATCTCATCCGACTCTCTCCAAACGCTTCAGACGTCCAAGGGTTGGGCTGGTGTGTTCCTGCCTTAAGTGGCAGGAGACAGACTGGTTCTAAGCTCAAGAACATGTACAGGTAAAGCTTTTGCTAAACCTCTGTATCACTTTGAAAAAAACAACACTAATCTAGTTCATTTGTAGTGTGGGGAAGGGAAACTAATTATAATCACCTTTTCATTGTAGATTCTTAAAACTTCAGCCAAAGCATCTGCTGTTTTCCCAGTTTTAGGCGCTTTCTGTATGAATAAGATCATTAGTCCAGTGTAGAATATGTTAGGCAGGTTCTGGTTTTTAATCTATTGGAACTCTGGATACACCTAGATTTAACAACAGCAGAAGGACAATACAGCCATTTTCAATTTGTCAGTTGAAACTGGAAGATATATTAAACTCCTATAGAGCAGCAAATTGACACTCAATGTCTAAAAAACCACAACTATCACCTTTAACTACACAGAATGTGCCATACGTTATCAACAAATGAAAAACAGAAAAAGACGGCTTTGTAACAATTCTGAATTTGTAACCAGTTTCTTCATTCTCTCTTGTAAGTTCTTTATACCCAAACACAGATATTCTAACACTAACCCCTTCCAAAGATAAGCCAAATTTTAAGGTGTTTATACTTGAATTCAACTATCTTCTTAGGTCTCTCAGAATTGTAAATATTCAATATTATGACAGCCTGATAAATGTATAACCTTAATATCTATCTAATAACTTTTTTCCTTATCAGTGAATGCACAGACGTTATGTAATTTATATTCTCTGCATGACCAGTGTGTGTACCTTTTTTTTTTTTTTGTAACATTTCTAATAGTTTCCACTATTATTGTTTTTGTATTGTTCTTTGTTTCATTACATTTCTGTTTTCATGTAAAAAAACAAACAAACAAAAAAATGGCCCTAGCATTTCCACCCACCGGTGGCCCACGCACGCAACAGCTGAAGCTGCACTTGATTTTAAAAACAAATCAGTCAGTTTGAAGCATTTTTCACCGTCAGCCAACAGGGCTCTCTTAGATTTCTCTCTCGTTTTCCGCTCCCCCCTTGTGTCACTTGATGCCTCGATTAATTTTTTGCTTGCTTAATGTCAGTCAACTTCCAACTTCCAATCTCCAACTTCCAACAAGCACGCAGACAGTCTTCTTGATTCAGTCTTGAAATTCCCAGAAGGCATTGCTTCATTTTAACTTTTGCAAACAAATAATCAAATAAAAAACATGCAGAGAGATTTGTTTTATTTCAATCCATGCACGCTTCTGAACATCTGTGTAACACATTTCGCTACAAAATAATGCAGACTGATATGAAAGTTTGTGACTGTAGAGGGTAACTATTACTGTGATAGAGAGACTCGTATGTGTTATGTAAATACTGATCAGATTGTAGTATTATTAACGGTTACAAAGTGGAGAAATCTGATTGTGATTTTGATTCTTGAAAGGGGACTGTGAGAAAGGGTTTTGAGGGCGCATTGCTGGGACAATCACTCCACTCTGTGATTGGTTGGCCTGCCCACGAGGGCCCACAAAGGCCCCTGGCATCTGCCCAAATTCCAGATTACCAGTCCATCACTGCCTCAGGCTCCATTTTAAAAACAGGCCAGATGTTTTTTTGTTTTTTTTAAATCTTTTTCATTTTTATCTATTCAGACCCATCTTGCTGTTTTCAAACAGTCTTCTGGGGACCGTTTGTCTTTGTCTTGTTTACTCAGTTTATATCTCCGAGTTTGTATTTCCTTTCCAAAGCTACAAAGTGATAATGTCATGATTTCAAGATTCTGGTCACAGCCCAGGCCTCAGTCTCAACCCCAGGCAAACCATCTGCAGACCCTTTCTGTGGAACCTGCCTTGCCTACAAAGTGCCCCCACCAAGAAAGCAATGTTCTCAGCCGCATCCTGGCCCCCAGTCTGTGGAACCCCAGCTCTATTGTCAGCTGCCCAGCCAAAGCTTGCCGGGTTTGCTCCGCTGATGGCGTGGCTGACACCCAGGCTGACACCTGCCAGTGTTTGTCAGTCAGCAGCCCGGTCAACACCTGCCAGTGGATCTCAGTCAGTGGCCTGGTTGACACCTGCCAGCGGTTCTGACGGCGCCTATTCCGGTCCCTCGGTCAGAGGTCCGACTGAGTCCTGTCCCTGTTCCTTGGGGGGGTGGTCCTGCCGATACCTGCCAGTATTGCTATGTTGGCAGTCCAGCCGACACCTGACGGGGCTCCCGGTCGGAGGCCCGAGTCCAGCCACCAGCGACTCTCCATTGGCGCCAGGCCAACAGCCACCACTGATCCTTCATCGGCACCCAGGCCGACACCTTCCGGTGGTTCCCCATCGGTTCCTAGACCAACACCTCCTAGTGGTCCTCCGTTGGCTCTGACCGAGGAGCAGACACTGGACTTGGCGTGGGACTCAGCCGGGCCTCTGACCGAGGAGCAGGCACTGGACTTGGTGTGGGATTCGGCCAGGCTTCCGACCGAGGTGCAGGCACTGGACTTGCCGTGGGACTCGGCCGGGCCTCCAACCGAGGAGCAGGAACAGGCCTCGGCCAGGCCTCCAACCAAGTTGCAGGAACAGGCCTCGGACCGAGGAGCAGGAACAGGCACTGGACTTGGCATGGGACTCGACCGGGCTGCCGACTGAGTGCAACTGGCAGGTGTCGACTGGCCCTCGACTGAGGGCCACTGGCAGGTGTTGACCGGGCCGCCGACTGAGGGCCACTGGCAGGTACTGGGGTTGAGACTGAGGCCTGGGTTGGTAGCCAGGCTGTGGCCACGGCGTGGGTTTGGGCTGGTAGCTTGGCTGTGGCTGAGGCCTGGGCTGGGAGCTTGGCTGTGGCCGAGGCCTGGGCTGGGAGCTAGGCTGTGGCTGAAGCATGCTGGCTTGCCACCACCTGAGAGTCCACGCCATAGAGGTTGGCAACCAAAGCATTTCTGACTTTAGCCAGCTCTGCTATAAAAAGTGTGACACATGGGAGTGCCTTCAACCAAGGCCTAATAAACAGTTCCTCATCAAAACTTGCTATGGCTCTTAGCTTCTTCACTGTGTCAGCCTCACTGCTCAAAACCTCCAACAATTTGTTCCCCAGCCTACAAATCTGTAGGCTGTCTGGTGGGTCCATTTCTGGTCCGGTCATTCTGTCAGGTTGGGGGTTTAAGGGAAAAACTATGGAAAGGGGAGGTGGACCCAAACGCAGTTACACATGGGAGGCAAGGATAAAGGGGAACAAAAAACAAGCTTCATTTTAAAGCTTAGTCCAAAAACCAAAAGCAGACATAACGGGGGCAATAGGCAAAGTAGCAACCAAAAACAGCAAGGCAAAGCAGCAACTAAAAGAAAGCAAGACAAAGTACAAACCAAATAGCAAAGTTCAAATCAAAATGCAAAAAAAATCCAAAACATACCAGACAGGAAGAGCATGGACAGGAGCATGGACAGGAGCATGGACAACCAAAGACAGAATACAAACAATGACCGGACGACGAGTGAAGGGAAACGCACAGACTAAGTACACAGACACTGATTACAAGACGAGGAACAGGTGAGGAGAGAGGAGGAAGGAAGCAAGGTGTGATAATGAAGGGGAGGAGCACAGAGGAGCAGACCAGGAGGGAACAAGGCTGACAGACAGAGGGAACCAGAGGGGAGAACAAGGAGACACTTAAAGGAGGAGAGACACAAGAGTGTATGACAAGTTTTTAAAAAGTGTACTTGGTTTTTCATCCTGCCTTTAATAATCCAGCCAAGTTACAATTTAAGTGTCACCAGAATAACTGATTAAAATGGTGCATATGCTGAATGCTCCTACAGGATACAGGAAAAACAGCATAAAAATTAAATAAAATATAAAATAGCTTCACAAATTCATTGTACATTGTCAGCTTAGAGGAATGTGAATCCTCTATTCAATACCATGCAGACGATTGAAAATAGCTAAAAACTTACAAGTATGTAATGTACAGCATATTACAATTCAAATAATATATTCATTAACAATACTAATGGATAAATGGAGGAGATGCAATAGGTGAAACTTGATCAGCTTTACACGAACAAACAGTCAGTTGTGTAGAGAAAACCCAATCAGCAAGATAAACGATGGCAATATATGTTTTTGGGAATCATGGATATATTGAGACTTGTCATTTCCTTAATGATGCAACTAACTGTTTCTTGTTTAATCTTCAACAATGCTGTACTATTCTCTAGCTAGGCTTAGGCGGGCGTTCAGAAAAGATCACTTTCTGGCTCAAAGGGATAGTTCAGGTATTTTGGTGGGGTTGTATGAAGCACTTATCCCTAGTCATTGTAACTCCTTCAGTACATGCTGTTAGCAAACACGGCTGGAAATTGTCCGGTTGTTGCTTCACACTGACTGTGATGTCTACAAGACATAAGTTTATTTTGTAATAACAGTTACTGTTTTGTGATACCTTTATTTTGAAATGTATTTTTGTTAGTTGAAAGTCACATGATAACCTGTCAGTCAGATCAGGAAATGTAAGGAAGCCACATGTTAGATCAGAACATGAATCCAGTCACATCCTCAGGAAAGGATTGATAGATCAATGTTGTTTAATTTGATTATGTACGTGTTAGGGTTAGGGGGTTAGGGTTAGGGTTAGTTCATGGCTTTGTATACTGTACAATGACAAGTTGTAAAAGAATGACAAAAGATTTGCTTTTGTATTTTATTCTGATTGCGTGGAGTGGAGTGGAGTGGAGTTTAGCTTGGTGTTTAGTCTGCAGCTCTTACGTTTTGATGAGAACTCTAAACTGAGAAATGTTGAAACAAAGTCTCAAGCAGCAGTCACTGGCTTGACAGCCTTCTCACCTGTAACACCACCTCCACTCCACCTCCCAACATGGAAGTCAGGTCATAAATGTGTAATGCCAATGTGATATGACACGAACTGTGGAAATGTCTATATGGTACATTGCCTATGACATGCACAAATGTGAATGTTATGCTATAACGTATGTCAACATTTTATCCTGCTGACTGGGCTGGTTGATAGGGTCACACTCAATCAGATGTAACATTACTAGGAATTTCAGCTCAGGTTTGCAAGTTTGTTTGCACCTGCTCCATCAGAGTTCATTTAAATAGAAAGTTTGGATAGAAAAAAAATTGAAAAGAAAGAAGGAAAAGGCTTCACTATGTTTGTTTCGTGGAACTCAGCTTCAGTGTCTTCCTTGGCATATGGAGTATGCTCAGGTGTCATTACATGGCCGACTGTACCTAATGAATCTGTCACATGACAACAGAAGATTGTCATCCCTGTCTCTGTTATTGGCTTCTCATGTGAATGGCTTCTTTTGCCAGTTGTCCAGTGTCTCCTGGCTGATGACCAGTTGACATGAATCTGGAGCGAGGATACAATTTAGCATAAACACTACAATAAGAAATGAAACGGCTAGACTGGATCTGCTAAAATACATCTGCCCACTTTAGAGCTTTGGATGTGCTGGCAGGCTGATTTTATTAGCTTGTTGTCCCATAGTGTCCAGATTTTGTGCTAAATTAAGCTAATCATCTCTGATATATGGCCATAGCCCATTTTCATCATGGTAAATTCATACTTTAATCCGGTTATAATTTTAGATCAGTCAGCATGATTGCACCATCTGCCTCACCATCACTAAAGATACGTATCTTCCTCATCAGGTTGTTCATTAGCCTGTGAATGGCTGGCAGTCCCCTCTGTGAAGTCAGGGGTTAAGTCCGTGTCGCCACCAGCCTGAAGAGAAGCTCTTTTCTCCTGTTCTTGATAATACTCAAGCGTTTTCTGCTTAAAGCATCCCAACTTGTGACAGAAGAAAGAATAAAAGTTATTTCAAGAAAAGCCAAGGAGACCCATTTTACAACAGAACAAAAAAAAAATCACGTTTCTAATTAAATTCCAAACCTTCAGGCAACATTTCTGCATTTTATAACAAAAATGTGTCTTCTACTTGTATTTAAAGTAGAAGGTTTTTTTGACTCCTACCTTAAACATGATGACTGTAATTATGATTAGAAGCAGTAATCCCAGAATAACTTCAGTTAAAATGATCAGTAGTTGATCCGGGGGTATTGTGAACTCAACTTGAACTTCAGTCTGTTGGCAGAGAATACAATTTTTGTGGAACCTTTGCTTATTTGAACTAGGATGTATGATATATTGCAGACAAAAATGATTTTGGCTGTGTAGACTGGTATTTACCCAATTCATCGTTGGATCGTTCCACAAGCCAGTTTCAGCACACTTCTGTTTCAAATCCCCTTTATTCTGTGGCTAATAAATATGAGAGATTGCGTATACTGAATAACATTAAAAAGCATTTATTTTTCAAATGGCATTACTGTGGTCTTTAATGACCAGTAACTCCAACATACCTGTTGTTTTTTAGAATCCAGCACATATCGTTGATCATCATAGCTGATATCTATAAAACTTTTAAATTTGACTGCCGCACCCTCTCTGGTATATCGCTTAAGAAAGGCAATATTCTGCAAAAGAGTATGTAAATTACTGATATAGTCACCACTTTCAATGCTTGTTGTGTATCCTGTCTGCTACATACCTCTGCACGCTGTTTGAGATCCTTAAACTGTACGTCTCCTGTCAGTTTAAACTCTGTGCTTGAATATTTGTCCAGGATGAAACTATCACACACAATTCTTCTGCAGTATTTTTCTGGAGAGCAGTACTGTAACACAGCAACAGTTCATTTGGGATTTGTAATTTCATGACCAGTTCAGTGAGAATATTTTGATCCTAAATATGTTTTACTTACGTCAGACTTCTTGTCAGTAATGCCTGTGCATTGGGTTTTGTTCTAAAAAAATAAAATAAAAATAATTGGTAAGCATGAGGGATTTTTAATTCTAAGTTTAAGTAAATAATTCCAGTTTCTGCTCACCTGCTGGACAAGGACTTGATAATTCTCCATTTGAAAGTTATGGTCCAGTTTAGTTGGAAAGACCAGGGACACATTGATAGGATAAGCCTTGAAACCAGTGTTTCTTATCTGCAAACAGTGGGAGACAGTCCAGTTTATAGAGGTTCAACATTTTGGAAAATACAACGATGAACTTTCTTGCTGAGGGTTCGATGAGAAGATTGACACCACTCTGTTTATCTGATAAATGTAAAACTAAAG
Source organism: Acanthopagrus latus (assembly GCF_904848185.1). NCBI lineage: Eukaryota > Metazoa > Chordata > Actinopteri > Spariformes > Sparidae > Acanthopagrus > Acanthopagrus latus. The sequence goes on along the minus strand of NC_051039.1, from coordinate 28,407,387 downwards.
CCAGCAGCCAGTGAGCTTAGCTTAGCTTAGCATAAATGCTGGCTCTGTCGAAGGGAGAAAAAAATGCTCACTAATTAACTAATTATATTTCGTTTGTTTAATTCAAACGAAACAGAAGCAAATTTACAAGTTTTGGTTTTAAGGGGCTTATGTGTCAGATTATTTTCTGCTAGCAGACTGTCTCTTATTTAACCTTTGGACAGAGCCAGGTAGCTATTTCCATTCTTCTTCCAGCCTGTATGTTAAACTAAGCTACCAGTTTTCTAGCTCCAGATTAATTTCTCCTCACATTATTCTCATACTGTATACTAGTCTGACAGAGAGAAATTCTTCACTTAAGGTACACTATTTCACTGATGGCTTTTTCTGGAGTTATGTTTTATCATGTCTCATTCCAAACCCACAAAAATTATGTGTTACACTTGGGTTTTTCTAGTGTACACAACCTGTCCTCTAGCAAACACTGGACAGCAAAATTGGTGACTAGCTAGTAAACACAGTGAACCTTTAGCAACTAAGGAGCATGATAAATCACCTTTGAGGCCAAGTTAGTGAGGATGAAAACAGAGCAAATAGTAGAGTGATAAAGATGTGCAGGAACATGACTGCAAATTAGCACCAACTTTGCTACGTGTCTGCTATGTGTAACTGGTTTCTAACAAGTTCATCATAGCGTTTCCATGTGATAATAATGTGTCAGTGTTGTGTTTGGTGCTTGTTCAGCTGCCCCCAAGTAGCCAAGAAATCAGTTAATGCTGCTCCAGACTTGCAGATTGATGATGTGATGATTAGTTAAAATTTGCTATGGGACTGGATGTTTGCTTGTTGCATAATAATTTACAGCCTCACCTTGTATATAGCAACCATTTCTTTAGGTGCCGCATCCTCTGTCGAGAAGTTCAGATAGGTGATGGTGTCTTCATTCCTGGAAAGAAAGCAGGATGGGCAAAATGAACAGGCAGCTGTGGGATGATGAGTTTTTACTAGGAACATGTTATAGCTGCATGTTATAGTGTCACTTACACTGTTACTACCATTTCAATTAGAAATTGTACTGGGATGCTTTTGGTCAGGGAGTTGGTCCTGGAGGAGTTTGTATTATCACTGAGGATGTAAAAAGCATTTGTGGTGAATATCAAACATGAAATATGTAATGAGAGTAAATACTATTTTAATCATACAAAAAGAGAGGAGCTGTGTACCTTTTTCCAGTAATGGTCATTGAAACAGTGTCATTCCACTCGTATCCAGTATCGATGTGGAAAGAAGTTTTAAATGTTGCCTTCACAGAAAAAAGACAGTTATGTTAGACTTACAGAGACTACTCACAGAGAAAGGGACAGTTAGAGAAGTTGCCATGTTTGTGAAAGTCAAAGATTCAGGCGGTTGGTCATAGCTCTTGGTTTATGAAATTCACAGTTGATTGGCTGCGATACACAGGAAGGCTGATGCCACATGTAGTTTTATCAAGAACATTGTCACAGCTGTAGAGTGTTGGTCTTGTTGCCTGTTTTAAGAGAAAGAAAACAAACAAACACATGTTAACTGAGACCGTACAGAACAAAAGCTTTTAGTTCAATTTGATCTTTGCCAATATTGTCCTTTTTATTCCAATCATTGCTCTTCCTTGTCAGACCCTGGCACTAACACTACTCACAATACAACTCAGTCACCAACAGTTTAAGTTTGGATGTTTCAGGCTAGTAGCAGCTAATGTCCTCTTGAGCCATGAGCCTCAAGCAGAGTTGAGGACTTCTTTCTAACTCCACACACCAGATTTCTATCATTCTCACTATTATAGTCCTCAGGCCAACAGACCCAGATTCAAGTGATATCATTTGAGGTCATTTATCAGATGTAATGCAGGCCCCACAAAAAGCTTAATAGAACCTTTTCACACATTCAGCAGTGACTGTGAGCATACTTAGATGTGTAAACTCTGTGGTGTGCCCCTTTAACAAGCAGGTAAAAAGTAACCCTGAGGAGGACATGATATGGAAGTTTGATTTTAAATCACCGCTGCCACAGTCATCTGAGCGAAGGAGAGGCCTACTGGATGATCAATTGAAAGGCTGGTGTTGTACGAGTCATCACCATGATTGGACAGTTTTACCGACAGGCTGAAGTAGTTCCCTTTTGCCACAAGTAATGTTGGGGTCCTAGGAGAGAGAGAGTACTTCTTAGAGCTCAGTCAAATGCTGTTACCTTTGCCACGCTGTGTTTGTTAGATATACGTACAGGAAGTTGAAATCGAGCTCAAGTTCGGCAACACAGGTGATATTATTTCTACATTGCTTTTCAAAGGGAACCTGTTGACCAAGAAAAAAAGCAACAGCTGCATTACTAACTATATAATATAATATAATATAATATAATATAATATAATATAATATAATATAATATACACACACATATATACACACATATTGTGAGGGTTCTCTGTTTTGGTGTTTTTGCCCTGCCTGTTTTTCCCCGCCTCTTTGTTCCTCCCCCCCTGCAGGGCTTGGCTGACGGGGCTGACGAGGCACACCTGCAGCCATTCAATCAGTACCACCTCTATATATACACCTGGTCTTGGCCCTGCTCCCCTGCCAGATAATTCCATCTTGTCGGTAGAGCTGACTGTGTTCTCCTAGTGAGTTTTTGCTGCAGCCTTAGCCTGAGCCACGTCGTTGCCTGAGTTCCTGAGTTTTCCCCTTGCCTGAGCATCTTCTGGCAGTTGACTTTCCCTGCATGTCTCGCCAGCCACTTGTTGCTTTTTACTTGTGGAGCTTTTTGTTAAAATAAACATTTTTCGCACCTGCCACTCCTGCCTGTCTCTGCTTCGGGGTCCAGCTGTCAGTAGGACCATAACAGAATTATCTGGCCAACATGGACCCCGCAGAGATCTCCTCACTTTGACAGGTGCTAATAAGTCAGGGAGTCCTTACGGGGCTCTTAAACAAATTATGGACATGCTTCAGCGCCTTGCTTCAGGAGTTACTCAACTCGAGGGTCGCTCCAGCTCCTGACTCCAATCTGGACTCCGCTCCAGTTCTTCCACCCAACCATCCCCGTGAGCCCTTCATCCCCACACCTGCGAGGTACTCAGGAGCTTTAGGGACCTGTAGCCAGTTTCTCCACCAGTGTTCCTTAGTTTTTGATCAACAGCCTTTAACCTACTCCACTGACAGATCTAAGATTGCTTTTATCATGATTTTGCTGTCGGATAAGGCATCTGCCTGGGCGCTGGCCTTGTCTGACAGCAACTCTCCCCCATGTAACACACTCCCTTTGTTTACAGCCGAGATGAAAAAGATTTTTGACCACTCCTTACAGGGCAAGGAGGCCAGTAGCCGGCTCCTTTCCTTACAGCAGGGATCTAGCTCAGTCTCCCAGTACTCCGTAGACTTTCGCATTCTCGCAGCTGAGTGTGGGTGGGATGAAAGGGCCCTACAGGGGGTATTTGTCAAGGGTTTGAGAGAGGAGCCCAAGGATGAGTTAGCAGCTAGGGACGAAACTTCTCGTCTAGACGAGCTAATCTCCCTGGCTATTCGCCTAGACAACCGCCTCCATGAGAGACGGAGGGAGAGAGCAGCCAGGCTTAGCCCCCCTTTCCCCTCCCCTCGTCCCTGGTCTGCACGGCCACCTGCACCTTCTCCTCCACCCCCTGGTCCACCTGTCTCCAGTGGCTCTCCGTCACAACCTCATCCCTCCCCAGCACATTGGAATCCATGCAGCTCGGTAGGACGAGGCTCTCCCCAGCTGAACGCCAACAACGACGACACCTTGGGCTCAAGGTTCAGGCAGTGGCCGACTGGCCCACTTCTACAAACAGGAAGCAGCTACAGAGGTTTTTAGGGTTTGCAAACTTTTACCGTAGATTCATCAGGGGCTACAGTAGTGTCGCTTCCTCTCTAACCAGGCTAACCTCTGTAAAGACTAAATTTTTATGGTCCCCTGCAGCAGACGCTGCTTTTAGCAGACTGAAGTGCCTGTTTTCCTCTGCCCCTGTGCTCTCTCATCCAGATCTTGCTGTTCAGTTTGTGGTGGAGGTTGACGCTTCAGACACTGGGGTGGGAGCAGTTCTCTCCTAGCTTTCCACCTCTGACCAGAAGCTACATGCCTGTGCCTTTTTCTCGCGCCGACTCACGCCGGCAGAGAGAAATTATGATGTTGGGAACCGGGAGCTTCTAGTGGTCGTGCTGGCTCTCCAAGAGTAGAGGCATTGGCTGGAGGGATCCACCCTTCCTTTTATTGTCTGGACTGACCATAAGAACCTCTCCTACCTCCGTTCTGCCTGCAGGTTGAATTCCCACCAGGCCTGGTGGGATTTGTTCCTGGGCCGTTTCAACTTCAGCTTAACCTACCAGCCCGGCTCAATGAACTCCAAGCCAGATGCCCTGACTTGTCAGTTTGCCCTCCCGGAGGGGGAGTGGGGAGACCATCTTGCCCTCATCGTGTGTGGTTGGAGCTGCCAGGTGGGAGATCGGATCCTGAAGGCTGTCCACCCAATCGGCTGTTTGTGCCTCAGCCTGCCAAGTCCCCGGTACTCCAGCAGGGACATGCCTCCAAAATAGCTTCCCACCCTGGTTTCCACCACACCCTAGCCCTAGTGCAGCAGCAATTCTGGTGGCCGACTATGTCTGCTGACACCAGGGAGTATGGCTCCGCCTGCACACGCAGCAAGGCCTCTCACCGCCCTCCTGCTGGCCTCCTTCGCCCCCTTCCTGTTCCTCATCAACCATGGTCACATATTGCTGTGGACCTCGTCACGGGCCTGCCCCTCTCCGAAGGTAACACCACTATTCTGACGATTGTTGATAGATTCTCCAAGGCTGTGCACTTCAATCCCCTGTCCAAGCTTCCCTCAGCCCTGGACACCACTACTCTGCTCATCAAACATGTGTTCTGGCTGCATGCATCCCTCAGGACATTGTTTCAGACCGAGGCCCCCAGTTTTCTTCACAGGTTTGGCAAGTCTTTTGCTGGGCTCTCCTCAGGATATCACCCCCACACTAATGGCCAGACAGAGCGGGCCAACCAGGACTTGGAGACAGCTCTCCATTGTGTCACATCTCACCACCCCGCCTCCTGGTCCACCCACCTTCCCTGGGTAGAATACGCCCACAACTCCCTGGTTTGCTCCGCCACAGGTATGTCTCCCTTCGTGGCTTCTATCGGTTTCCAGCCCCCACTTTTTCCCTCCCAGGAGGCGGACTCTGCTGTGTCCTCAGTGCAGGGTCATCTCCAGCGCGCCCGCCGGGTTTGGTGAGAAGCCCGGGCAGCCCTCACCTGCACGGCAGCTCGGAACGAGACGTTGGCAGACCTACTCTGGACCCCGGCGCCCGACTATCACTGGGCCAGAGGAACGTTCCTGGATCAAGCGTTCCCTCATCCTTGACCCCAGTCTGTTGAGAGACTTTTACTCACAGCACCCCAAGAAGCCTGGTAGGCCACCAGGTGGCGTCCCTTGAGGTGTGCCTTTTCAGTTCTTTGTGCCTCGCTGCCTTGTGCCTGAGTTCCTGAGTTTGCCCTGAGCCACGTCGTTGCCTGAGTTCCTGAGTTTTCCCCTTGCCTGAGCGTCTTCTGGCGGTTGACTTTCCCTGCATGTCTCGCCAGCCACTTGTTGCTTTTTACTTGTGGAGCTTTTTGTTAAAATAAACATTTTTCGCACCTGCCACACTTGCCTGTCTCTGCTTCGGGGTCCAGCTGTCAGTAGGGCCGTAACACATATATACATATATACACATACAGCTCAGGGGAGCCATCGTGGTACAAGAAGGGTCTTTGAGTAGTTATTTTCTGCACTACAGTTTGTTTAACATGTTGAATTCTGTGTGTTTGTTAGCCCATTAGCAGTTGTCAAGCTTGTATGTTTTGTTGCTGCTGTCTGTAAGTTATATCTGACAATGAAAAGTGTCCACCAACATGTGGCCTGCTTAACCTTTGTCTCACATAGGTAACTATCCAGTCAATCAACAATGTAAGCCTGCAACTGCTGCTTTGTTTGAAGATGTTGTAAATTGTCTGCGTGCTGCACTTTTTTTCCATCAACATCTAAAGCTAAACAGCATGTTAGTGTAGCAGAATGATATATGTGGGCCATGATGTATGTTGTATCCCTGTTTGTAAAGTGGCCTGTATTGTTCTGCTCTCTCATCTACTGGGTTCTCATTAGCCAACCTAAAAGATTTTCGCTGGTAACCCATGGTCCACACAACCTGTTGTGTATTGTGGTGGCTGTGCTGCTGAGCTGCTGCAGCTCACTTGGTTATAGTGTGTCCAGTCAGGCAGCGATGCTGCTGCTGTGTGGCTCCTGCCTGCTCTAACTTTTACATGGAGTTTTCTAGAACCACATGTGTGCATGGGCAACAATAGGTGAAACCCGAATCTCTAGATGATGTGCTACTGCAGCAAGATGCATGGGTATGAATATGCACAGTATTATTTCTTCTGCTGGCCCAACCCACTAGTCCCCACTCATCCGATAGATTTTACAAAGTGACTGTTCCAGCTCATTTTGATCTTTAGTGACATATATGTCCTAAAGGCAGTCTTTGCTATCTGTGTCAAACTGCACACACAGTGTTACAAGGGACAAAATTCAATTGAGTCATCACATCCATAAATAGAATTTCATATATTATGTCAGCCTAGTAGTGTGCAGAGCGCTGATCCCTTCCTTTATCTGAACACAAATGTCTTACAAATTTAGATGGGTACATGTAAGAGACAAAACTGTATGGATGCAAATGTGTACCTCAACAACAGCCTGTCTTTTGCTGTCCACGTTCAGGACGGGACCCCTACTGTCATTTTGGGCAACGTTCACGTTGATGCTGATGGGTGATAAGATATCTGTCACACATCTCTGCAAGAAAAAAAGAGTCATCTGTGTATTGCTGAAGACATTTTCAGACAATGCAGAAAAAAAGAAGAGGAGCCCGAAGCGCATAACTGTTCATAACTGGGCTACAGTTCATAACTGTTCATCAAAACAACCAACAAAAGTTAATCAATGTACTCGACATGCTTTATAAAACTTAAATTATAAAACTCTTAAATCTAAGGTGTGCTGTGTAGATAAATGGAAAAATCCACTAGCCAACATACACAGACATGGACAATATTTATAGATGTAGAGATAGGTGATAGTGGGTCATATACAGTACAGATAGTTACAGCATGTGATGGTTTAGATTAAAGTGCTATACAAATAAAATGCATTATTATTTTTATTATGGTGAATATTATTCATTGGTTTTCATACTGGCATGTAGACGGAGTAGTTGAAGCAGGTGTCTTTATCCCTCAGTACAGCAGTGGAAGTAACATTTTTAGCTTTCCTGTCATTTTGATTGAAGGTGCCTCGAATGATTTGTCTCGTTGGATCCACACGGAGCGTGTACGAGATGTTAATCGCCCCTGTAAAGGCATCCAGAAGGGTTAGAATAACACATTGACAGGCTGAACAGCACCAGCAGCTGTTAATGCACATATTATTAAGACGAGTCCTTACCTGCTTTGCTCTTTGTTGTTTCTACCATTTCAAAGCAGGCTGTTAAGTTAACCATTGGTAAATTTTCATTTGTGTTGCCTATGCAGTCAATTTTTTCAGTGCTTATAATGTGAGGTTGAAAGGACAGATGAGCCGTGACATTAAAAACTGGCCTGGACCTGAAAGACATTCATCAAATTGAATAATTATTTTAAAGGCATTATAATACTTTGCACAGGATGTTTTCTCTAGGATGAGTGTATACTTGCACACAGGGTAGGTGATCAAAACACCAGTCCATGATTTCACTACCCTCTGCAACTCTGCTCTGACAAAACTAAAATGACTTCAAACTACTTTATCTGTGGGTTGTATGGGAGAGTTTGTATGTGGGATAACTGTCAGTTCCCTCATTCATTCACACAAAATTCTTTTCACATTTGACTTGTTGAACACACTACTGGATGGGGTGATTTGGGTTGATTTTTATGCAATTAGATTTGTGCCAAAAGAAACAAACAAAACTTCTTAAATGACAAACAAAAATAGGAATTTGAGAGAACATAAAATAAATTTTAAAAATAAAACTTGTAATTTGCAATCAAATAAATTGTCAAATAGTGTAAAGTATTGGTCCTTTACTCCTCTAATAATGCATTATTTTGTTTACGGTTCCCTTTTATTCTCTCTCTCCAATCAGACTTTTGCTCTAACTCTCAGCTTTCAGTCTCTCTGCAGCTCTGTTTCGTTTGCGCTCCCTGACTTTTGGTTTGCAGTTTTGGCACAAACCTCTCAGATGGGCGGGCTTTTTCAGCAGAGCATTCCTATTGGCTAACTGTTTTTTGACTGACACAGCTCAGTACCTATGTGTAGGTAAATGGCGTGCTAAACGACCCTGGCATTAAAATGGAGAGAAGAAGAAGATGACGAGGATGAAAGAACAGTACATGTATGTAATAGCTATTTACATTTCATACAATAATTATTGTATCATTATTGTTATTGTGATTGTTGTTCTTCTTGGTTTATCATACAGTCGGCAATGCTGCATTTACTCATTATGTACTGTTTATTGTACATGATGAGTGATGGCAGGTAGATTCTCAGGCAATGTGTGCCACTCTTTTGTTAAAAATGGAGCTTTGAGATGTAATCTGGCAGTGAGAGACTGAGGCCAGATGTAGACTTGCTTTTTAGCCCTGCTCTGACATATACAAGGTGCACATTTCATGTCATGGACAGGTATGTGTTTGATATGATATTTGATGATGCACACAAGCAATGCTCCAAACACGAGACAGTCATCATTTGCAAACTTGTTAAGATCAAGTATATCTCCAGCCTGAGTATTTTACCTACTGTATGTACACAGTGTTCATACCTCAAGACGACAGCCATGCCTTGTGATCCGACCACAATGTCTGGGAGTCCATCCTCTCCGAGGTCGATTTCCCCATACACTGACTGTCCAAAGAATCTCAGCCCAGGCTGTATTTCCTTCCCCAAGATTCTCTGGAATAACAGAGATAAGACAACTGAAACAGTGTGATTTATCCAGGTGAGACAAGTAAAGGTTTTCACAGTAAATACCAAAATAATAAAAAACAGCAATGAGTTATTTCACTCTTTGCACAACTTTCTAATTTCATCCAAATGCCAGTTTTAGTCTGATGTTTTGGCAAACATGCACATTGTCCTATCTCTCCTTATGGTGGTGCACTCTAAAAAAAAAAAGTATGATGGGGGACATTTGATGTGTCCCCAGCGTGACTCGACCTAACAACCCATTGTCGCTCAGGGTCGATGCCTTCATGGTCCAGATACACCAAACCTACAAAAAAGAACTAACAATGACAAGAGGCTGGCTGTTGTGTTGCCCCACGTTGCCTGTGTCTCAGCAAAAAGGCTGCACATGACATACCCCAAAGACTGCAGCCCACTGCCAGCCATCTTGTACCTCTGCACCTGCATGAAAGGAGATGACCCTCCATACCACAAGAGAGTCTTTATTCATTATTCAGAAAGCGAATCTGGAAGACTCAGGACTACAAATATCTAAACTGTTATGACAAAGACTTTTTATCAATTATGTCTGATGAACAGTTGCAAATGGCACTGGCGAAGAGGCCGAGGCAAAAAAATACAAAGAAAGTGCAATAACTGGCTAAATAATTGATACTAGTGATGGGCTCCAGGGGCTTTGATTTTCTTTTTCAGTTTCTCTACCATGAACTCATTTGCCTGGCTTGCTTGGCTTTAGTTTTTTCATCTGCTCCAGGCATAGTGACACTCCATAAATCAGTTGCTGTTCTCTTCATATAGAGGGTTACTTACCAATCTTAAAAACAACAATGGAGGATTCTGTTTTTCCTTTGTGTTGTTTCTGTCTCACCTGGCTGAAAGTGCTGCGTATCCCTCTGTGTTTGTCACCAAGGAAGATGTATACAGCCCCTCTGTTATCATCCTCAAGAGGGGCTGCAACAGCAACGTCTCGGAGTCCGTCTCCATTCAGATCTGCAAGACTGGATATAGTGGTGCCAAATCTCCCCATGGATGGTGCAGATATATTCTGTTCTCTATCCAGTAGCATCTGTACATATAAGAACACACGTTTATTGACGAAAAAAAATCAATAAACACATCCAATATCTCACTGTAACCTCATTTGAATATGATCCCACCTTATCAGTCAGTGTGTAGACGTATATATGGCCTTCTCTCATCTCCTTCTGCTGGAAAAACAGGGGAGCTCCAACCAGCAGAAAATCAGTGTTCCCATCTGAGTCAATATCTACTGAGCACAGCTCTGCACCAAAGTAGGAACCAATCTGAAACAAGAGGTTTATATCATTTAACTTACAAAATGGCACCAGCGCAACAAAGTTCTTTGGTTTCCTCCCTGCAACCATGGAAAGTTGTGCCTTTGCATATTTTCAGCAAGGTGCAAGATACGTTTTTAGCAGCAGATCTGATCAAAGAAAGCCGCAGATTTCTTCGAGACAAAGATACAATCTGGGAATCTGGGTCCAGCTGCTTTGTCCAAGATGCAGGTTTACTACGTTCATCTGTGGAAGGGCATATTTCTTTTGTGTGCTATTGTGCGTATTGTTTTTGATTACTGTCTTTCTCTGTGTGCTGTCTGTCTAATGTGTACAGTGCTGTGAAAGGATTTTTCCTCCTCTGCCAAGTCTTATACGTTAATGTGAGGGGATTCTAGGTATTACTAAGGAAATTTATCCCAAAAATTTAAGTAAACCCTCCTCATGGACACATAAAGAAATTAAAACCACATTAATTCATGAGGATCATTTTAAAATTAAATATTTAAACAGATAATAACATTGTGGTGACGTAAAGAGTTTCATTTGTCCTTAAAATTTACATTATGTCATTGAGAAAAATTGTTATAGGCCTGAGATTTGTATTTATGACAGTGGTGTTGCACTCTGGATTGGAGTGCCAAATTGCACAAAATACCAATTTCTACATAATGCTGCTTTAAGGCAAACTTTAAAAGAAATTCTGGTAAGCATACATAAGATTTTTATTTTATTTCTCTAGACAGTTACCAACCTGCTCCCCATTTATCCGTTGGGCTGTGGTCCAGTTCTTGCCATTATACTGAAAAAGTAGGACCTGTCCTTTGTGTTCAAATCTTGGTGCACCAGTGAAATATAGAGGAGCCTTGTTCTTCTCTCCAACAGAAGTCGAGTATCCTGCAACAGAATAAGTTACAAATAAATGAATCTATTCACTATATTATTTTCATATTTTTTTGTTGTAGATAAACGTTTACGTTGAGTTTATGATCTCGTCATATGGATTTAATACTTTTGCAATACAAAGCTATTTTCAACCCATAATTGCGGTTGGAAACTGATTTGACAAGACATAGACACACAACATTAAGTACATCAGTATCGCAAGTCAAACAATACAGTCTGTTAATACAAAAGCAGATCACATGAAACTAGATAAATAACTTTACTACCCATGTAGGAGTCGTTCTTCATGGATGGATCTAGAATTTGTGTTTCCTTTTGTTGATGAAGCTCTAGGAGAGAACCTCGCCACATGTTGGCTCCCACTGACCCCAGAATCATGGTATCCTGCTGACACAAATGTGCAGGTTTGGTCAGTGAACAAAGGTGAGTGGAACCAACAACAGTAGCTATGTTGGGAGGTGACACGTCAACTGCCAAGTGTGACTAGCGTCAATCATTAAAGCAACAGGGGGACAAACCAAATACCATGATCTCAGTATTACAATCAAAACAAATGCAAAATAGAAATATTTTTTTTAACCCCACTGTGCTAATTGCATCTAATTTTATTCTTACTGGGGAAGTCCTACATGGATTACACTACCTACATAAATTGCCTTAACCCTAACCCTGTTTTCAGTAATTGATAAAGGCTTCATTGCTACCAATACACATGTAATGTCATATGGGACTCTGGGACCTTTATTCTTTCTTAAATCCCTCGCACAGTTACTACCAATTTACTTTTCTTTTCTCTTTTGGTTAATATTTAAACTAATTCATAGATTGACCTGTATTATGTGGTTTAAAGTAAATCCCATACACAACTGACACCACAGTGATAGGCCAAATGTATGTGATAGAATAAAAGATCTAATTTTGCAGCTTTTAGAAATGTGTGAATAAAAAAGATGTAGATTTTAAATGTGTCAACATTTCACTTTTTGACTGTACTCACCTTGTAGAAGACGGCACTGAATCCACTCTGAGACATTTCAGTAGTCAGCTCTCCAGCTAGAGCCTGTTTGGAGCCTATATAAACAATTGTAGTAATATTTCATGTTACTTTTGCAGGGGCACACCATTTAGATAAAATTGGTTTTGTCAAAACATTATTGTACAAAATCGGAAAAGAAAACTATACAATTCAACCTCACCTTCCATACTAAAGATCTTTTTTTGAAAGTTTTCCAGTATTCCTGTGAGTCCGTTGTAGTTCTCAATTTTGAAGATGTTTTTATCTTTTGGTTCTGAAGCAATGTCCTTAAATTTCTCCAGCTTCACGTTTTGGACCTGAAACCAGAATGCTGCTTTAAGTTATGAAGTACCTCAGAGTCTGATGTCAGTGGGTTAACCAAGACAGTTTTGTACAATACTGGACTCAAATGTTGAATCAGTACAAGTTGCACTATTTAAGCTGAGCTCTGCCACAATTGTTATTTAAAGTGACGTTATCTAACTTTTTACATCTCTGAGGTATACCATGTGGTTACTTGATCTGTTGGACTAATAAAATAGAAAAATGAACTTACCCCAATGACAAAGCGAATAATGTTTTTGTCATTATATCTTTTGATAATGCCATTGTCACTATCACTGGGATCTCCATCTGTGATCAGCACCAGAACTTTAGTTGCATCAGGAGAGGCGCCTGCACGCGGGCTTTCAAAGATTTCATCCCTGAAACAAATGTAACAGGTGAAACTGTGACGCTCAGAATAAAACTTTATGTATCAATAAGAAAAAAATAAAGTTACGACAACAGATAAGATGCTGAAGATTTTACAGTTGTAATGTCCAAGAGCTGTTTGTGTGATGTAACTGCACTTACAACACAAATCGGAGTGCTTTGTGTGTGTTGGTAAGACTCTTCATTTGGCGTTCTTTCTTTAGAGATTCAAGAGCACGACCAGCTTGATAGTCATTGAAGTCAAAAACTTTCCTGTAATCAAAGGAGAACTGAACTGCTGCAAACTGAAAAAGGGAGACAAAATCATAGATTATTCATATAACATTGTTTTACAGTCAAATAAATGCTATAAATGCTTTAATGTGGCAGTAGTGCAGAGACCTTGACTGATGTTTGATTGAGGCTCTTCATTATATCCTCAATGAAGTCTTTATTCTTCTCAAACTCTGCTTCAGTCATACTCCCAGATCCATCAAATAGAAAGACAAGGTCCACTGTCTTTTTTGTGCATTCTTAAAAGAATAATAGAGAGAAAGTTTGTGAGGAATGTTTAGTCAGGCTCAAAACATAGAATATAACATGTTACTGCCAGGACGAAGTGCTATGATCACAGTGAGTTGAAGAAGTGTAAGCTCTCTGTGTTTTTACTTTGGAAAGCAGGTGTGGAACAGGAGATCTGCTGAAGATCACTTGTCATCGTGTAACACACGCTGTTCAGATAAGAGTTCTCGTTACATTCATGGGCGACACTTGGACTGCAAACCTAGATCAGAACATAAGAGGTGAAATAAACATGACTGATCATGTTAAATTGTTTTTCGTAGGACTTTGAAAGAAATGTCACAGAGAAATTGTATTTTAGATTTTCTCGTACAGTGAATCGGGAGCTGTTGGAGTGTTCAGCTATTGACAGGCCAAGGTGCTTGACTGGTATTGTTGTGTTGTCAAGAGAAATTTCTGCAAGAGTAGCATTTGATTAAAAATACACAAAGGTTTTAGGCTGTAATAGAACATTTTTCATTTTAGTTGTCATCTTTCTGCATTGTTGGAAATTGTTCTTTTCTTTTATATAGTGGGATTCATTGTGTAGTGTTGACTTCAAAAACTGCACTTGTACCTTCGGGGTTGAAGCACTGGGTGTTGTTGACATGAACAGGTTTGCATATTCCCCCAGATCCATTTCGCTGTAGAGGTGCTGTAACAATTATCCTGGGGATGAACAACCGAGACAACACTAATGTTCACTATTTCAGTGGCCAGGCTGAGTCAAGCAGCACTACTTATCTAAAATGATCTCATTTGCCTTTTGCAAGCAGTGATGCCACAGCAAGAGACCAGATAACATGATAATCAAGGTGATAAACCACCAAGTATTACTGTAGAATAATGTTATTTAACATCTGTGCTACATGCAAAAATAAAGCATGTATAACTGATGGACATTTTATCAACTGGACTGATGGGTAAAAAGGATTTTGATAGTCACAGCAGTATAAAATATCAACTGAACCACCAAGTTGTAAATGCAAACTTACCCTTTCTCTGTGCCAGATATGAACTGAACCACTTTGTATCCAAAGAAATCTTTTTGTACGCCAGTATAGACATCAGGGTCTGTCTTATCAATGTTGAAGGCCAAAGAGACACGGATGGCTGCAATTTGTGAGAAAAACAGACCACATGAGTCTTGTAACATGCTGAAACCTTAATCTTAATGGTAACTAAACTGAAATTGTTAGTTGTAGATAATCAGGACTTGAGAAATCGGAGGAAAAAAACTGTCATTTGATATTTTACTTTGTTTAGTTTTTCATGACGATTTAAAAAACATGCATTGGGTTGTGTAGACCTTAACAACATATAATAAATCAATCTTCATCTATCTATCAACAGTCAAAATAAAGAATATAAGCAACTGTGTAACACACACTAAAGTAACTCTGTGGCAAAAGTGTGTTCAAAACTTCATGTTTATGTTGTGATTTCACTCAAATTCATGTTCATTCTTTAACACTAGTACGGCCAAGACAGTCATTTTGACCACTGTCAAATTTATATGTGCAATATCGTTGTTAAGTGAAAAAATGCAATACCGCTTGCTAAAAGTGCCCGTATTTTAATTTAGAATAGTTTTTATATAAATTACACAAAAAGACAAAGAAAATATGATATGTTTTACCTATTTTGGCCATAGGTGGTCCTATTGACCGCACATCATTTCACAAGGTTTCATTGTTTCATTTTTCGCACGGTTTGCTGCTTTCATTGCCTCTCTTGTCTCTAACTTTGTTAGTGGTCTCCAGCTCTGCTTCTTTGTGAATGTACTTGTAAGTTAATTATTTTATAGTTGTACTATATAGCCTGGTTGGCACCATGGACAAACATAAAACGGAGTTCCCCCTCTGTGAAACAGCAAGCGGAGCTGTTCAACACGAAGGTGCTGAAATGATGCGACTCTGACTGTGTACCAGGGAAAGCCGAGGAAGAATGTCTGCATCCTGAGCACCGTGCACACAGGTGTGGACACCTTTAGTGGGGCGAAAGCAAAACCACTCTGTGATGTACTACAACACCAAGTACGGCGAGGACGTCCTGGACCAGATGGCGAGGCCGTACTCTGTCAAAGGCGGACAGATGGCCAGTGGCAATCTTCTGTAACATCCTCGACCAGGCTGGGATCAATGTCCACATCTTATTCAAGGAGCACCAGCAGCAGGAGAGAGTATCAGTATGATATTGCTCATCAGTCATGTATCTTCGTTTTGAAATTGGGTTCATGCTTTAAAGGGACACTGTGCTGTATATTGCAATGTGTAATATAAAAACAGCAGTAATGTGCAGTCATTCAAAGTCGGACTTAAGGTCATGACTGTTCTATAAATTTGTTTTCTGCATGATTTCAACATTTCAGTCTGTCTAATATATTTCATGAATACGTGTGACATATTTAGTCCTTACGATCGGCCATAAAGGTGCAGTGAAAATGCAAAGGGTGAGGCAGAAAGTACCGTGCCGCACTGATAGGGGGCAGTGCGGAGCTCCGTAGGCACCACGCACGTCGCTGCGTGCTCTTCAACTACGCAGAGAAAATTTAAATACAGTGGTACATTGACTTACGACTTTAATTCATTCTGTGACGGAGATCGTATGTCAAATCAATTTGCTAACACGCATGTGTAGAGGTGGGTAAACATATCGATTCATCAATGCATTGCAATAAATTTTTTCCCAATTCAATACTGATTCTGAAAATCCTCGGAATCTATTCAGGCAAGCAGCGGCCCCCGACCACCCACTGTCCCTCACCGGACGCCTCTTGGTCCCCGCCTCCAGCAGCTGGAAGCGCCTCGCCCACGACCTCGCTCAAGTGTCGGAGGGTGATGCGCTGCAGAAACACCGTCAGAGCTGCAGAGCCGGGTAGCCCATGTCTGACTCACCACTCTTTCGGAGACTGTAAACTCCCAGCACAGCCGGTCTCACCCTGGCCACTGCACCATGTGGCCACAGGTAGCACTCTCCTCTGGGGAGAGAGGGGAGTTCAGTGTCAACGTTTTACCCCCTCGCATCTCGCTGGACGGTAGAGTGACCGCGGTAATTTCTGTTTATGGCAGACAAAAATGCACCATGCAGTCCCAGAAACAATGGCACTTTCTCAGCTTAACTATGGACGCACTATTTTACAACTAAACACATCGTGTGCCTTTGTTTACATTTCAATTCGAACTAGAACTTCCAAGAGGAAAGATTTATAATTTAAGATCACTTTTTTGAATTTAAAAATTATCAACAGGTACTCTTATGAATTATTTATCATATCTCGAAAAATGTGTTAGTTGGGACACTCGTAAGTCAAGGTACAACCGTATAGGTTTCTATTTTGAGTTCATATGTGGGTTCATATATTTTTACATCGGACTCCAGTCAGTGACTCACCAGTTATGAACCTCACCGCACGTCATTGAAAAACAGATAATGTTCTGCATTAGTGTAACATAACTCAATTATATAGTAGGAATTAGGATCTGTTTTGCTGGGTAACCTGAGGAGTTTTGTCTTTGCAGGAGCAATTCTGAAATATTTTGGAGCCAGAGACCAGGAAGCAGCATGGCCGACTTCAGCACCACTGGACCAGGATGTTTAAGTTTAAAAATGTTTTACAATTTAAAATAAATATTTTTGAGGAACACTGCATCAGTTTCATTTATTCTTATTCATTTATTCTTATTCTCTCCATTATTTACCTTGTATTATCACGTTCTATCAGTTCAACTTGCTTGGATGGGTCAATTTAACATGTTTGATTTTAATTTGAGAGAGGTTTTCAGGACTCTGTAGCCTGTTTTCCTCTTAAAATGTAAAAGATTGTTGCATTTTTGTAGATCACCTAAAAGTGTGAGGAATCTATCAATTGTAGTGTGACAAAATAGGGGCCCCTGCCAACAGCATCTTGGATAGGGCCCCCAAAAAGACAGAAACGGCCCTGCAGTTTAGTGTATAAACTTGGCGGTACACATTTAACAGGATGCGTGCGCTCTCGCGGACGGAAATCAGTTTCCTGCGAACAATTACTTTTTGGCACCACACCCCAGTCTGGAATGGGAAGATGGAATAGTTGTGTACAAGCCACGTTCAGAATAATATACATACACATGATTGGACTGATGTGCAGGGAGAATGTTTGTCCTGATTAGCGGACAGGGCCGAGGACTCTTCTAGAGACGGGATCCTCAAACCTCCCCTCCAGCACTTTTGGGACCCTCACCAGTTAAAATGAACACCAGCTAATCTGTCACACCGGGTCAGTGCCGTTAGTTGGTCCATCTTGTTGGGGAGAGATCTTACATTCCTCGTGGTGACTGACGGGAGAACAGGTCTGTAGCGTCTGACCCTGTAGCGCCACGGCACCTGCGTCTCCTGCTCCTGTCCTGCTCCGCTACTGAGGGTCAACAGCTGATTCCTACTGTAAGCAACAGGGCTGCGCACAGGCTCCCGGACACATCGCAAAAACGGCGAAAAAACCAATAACAAGACCTGAGCGAATAAAGCCACTCTCGTCTCCATTCTGCCCGGAGAGAGAGCTCGAAAAAGAAGTCATTAAAAACAGTTAGAAAGCAGAGAAAGAAATATATATATATATATATATAAAGTAGTGAAAGTGAAAGCTGCTGTAACCGGCCGCCACGTTCATGGTGCCATCCTTCTTAAACATCTCTTGAAGGTTTTAACCGCAAAATCCCCTTCACATCTCTCCATATCTTTCCTTTCCTAGATGAATAAAAGAGTCAAGAGAAAAACTTTAGATCTTACCAGTCAGCAGCAGGTAGGTGAGAGGGAAGATGGGACTCCCGTGCCCCTGCATCTTTCACACCACTCTCTCACACAGCCAGAGTGCCTCTGGAGATTCCTGAGATTTATTTTGTGTGCGATACTTCCAGCAGGGGTGTGGCTAGGAGGGCCCTGCCCTGCCCTGCAGATAGAGTCTTTATTTAAGGGGGGGGCGAAATTGTGTTCCTCCGCTGGGAAATTTTGAAATTTGGGCTGTTAAAGATGCAGTTTCAAAGTGGTTTGAGAAGGAAAGGAAGGCCAAACACTGGGGTCCTCGTTGTCATATTTTAATCTCATAAAATTATCCCTAACAAATTTAATCACAAAATGTAATCACACATTTTAATTTTCCCTCATTATTGGCCTACAGAGTAATGTTTACGTTAAAGATATAGTCTGTAATAAGACCTGTGCTGTGTGCATAGGCTATTAGAGCAGGTAGAACATTCCCTATTATAATTTCTTTGCTTCACTGTCTATCTGCATTAGGCCTACAGAAGGCTTTGTAGGGTATTAAGAGAAAAAAATAACAGCGACCACACACCAAGACTTCACCCATGACCACAATTCCAATTTGATTCACCACAGCAGGCAAAATTAGAAATTACAATTAGAATAATTAACAGTTGCTCCTATCCAGTGTCAAGGTGTCCATACAGAGGTTGAATTCATGGTGGGACGGCTGAATCTGTGCAGGAAAGCTATCCCTGCTGCTCCTGAGTCCTGACTGACGACGACGGATGTTTTCTCCCCAGCCCGACATGTGAGTAACCTGAGCTGATGGAAGTATTATCAGGGGTTGGGGGAGATGATGTCTGACTCTCCACGTCTTCTTGCTCTGGCTACGACATTTTTCTTCCAAAGAACCTCTGTAGATCCATAATAACTAACTAACGCTGAAATGGTACTAAACAGTAGGCCAATAGACAGGTTCTGATAATATCAGTGAAGCATAGCGGGGGAAAGAATAACACTGATGTTGAATTTTCAGCAAATTATTCTGACTCTGCCCATATAAGGGCATATGCCATAAGGAAAGCTGGGTCAGCTTCTGCGCAGTTTGAGCTGGTGACAGTGTTGCATTTGTGGCTGCTGGCTGTTCAGTATGCAACCACATAAAAACCTCTGGGGCTATTTTCATCATTAGGCAATTATATTTGATTGATTGATTTATTTTTTTTTTAAGGTACAGAGATCCAGAGCTATTCCCATAACAGGTCTAACGACGTGCTTGACTTCCAGTGTGCTTTCTGAAGTGAGGGCGTTTCCGTACTAGGCTGTCCTGACACCCACAGCATTGTTCTCTTATTTGTTTTTCCACCATGCTTCCCTTTTCTGTAGTAATCCCTCAAACCTTCATTTCTTATTTTTTTATTTTATTTATTTTATTTATTTATTTATTTATTTTTTTACATTTTTACATTTTTACAAAAGGAGGCTGCACTATATAGATACTGTGGTCATTGAAGGACAGCCCCACCCTGCTCTCAGAACTGAATTAAATACATTTTTATGGCTGTAGACATTTTTGTAGTTATACAAACTATGAGTCAGGAGAAGAAGATCATACTGAATAATGGTTAACAACCATTAAACCAGATTCAAAATATATTTCTACAAAACAAAAAGGTGAATGAATGTTGGACTTATATTCATCAGGCGGTCAGTAACTTCTAATTTGCCAGTAAATCTATTATATCACCTTAAATTTCCTTTATTCTGAATTTCTGTGATATATCAGCCCAATGTTAGCAGTTAACATTTCTGCAATCCACAGATACATTCAAATTTGTACTTGTCATAGGTACCATATTGACCTAACTTTTATATTTACAGGCAGAGGGGAGGGTGGTGGAATTATAGACGACAGGACAGCCATGCTAGTGTCCCCAAACGACAGGAAAAAACTGCCCCAAAAGAAGTCACTGGGCATACTAAGCATAGTTCAAATCTTATCTTAACAGTTAGATCACGGAAACAACTCAGACACCCGAAACAGAGTCCACACGCCAGGCCAACTCATGAGCACCACCGAGAAACACCCCCGAACGATGGGTTTCCAAATTGTGCTTGAACCACAACATTTGTGCAAGGTGTACTTCAAATTAAAATTACACATTAAATTGACACAGGGGCACATGAACTGTTAAAGCTAAATTAAGCCCCTTGTCTCCATTTCTAGCTCGGATACGTTTTCTGATTATGTACCAGATCCGTGCCAGATAGAGGTTTCAGCTTAAATATTCCAACTGCTATCAGTTTTGTATCTCTATTGCGCTCGATCTCCAGCGGGGGAGAGTCAGCAGGCAGGTGCCGTGGGCACCGTGGTTGTCCTCTGTCGCGGAGACCCTCTCCTCAACCACATCCATGTGCTTTTCCAAGTCCATCACTCGGTTAGACAGAGCCGACAAAGAGCTCTCCACCGAGGTGACAGATACTTTTATTTCGCTCAGTGCACCGTCAATGATGTCCAGGCGAGTGCCAACTGATTCATCCATGTCGTTCACCCGGGAGGCCACAGACTTTATTTCAGCCAAAATCTGCTCCATATTTGCTTGGTCCGATAACGTTAGCGCCGAGGTGTTAGCATTACCTTGGTTAGCCTTGCTAAGTGCAGTTTGGCTGATGTTATTGAGTTTACTTGGAGAAAGTTAGGGATTTATTTGAAGCCTGGAGCAGAGAAAAGCCTCAGGTGTCCATCTTGATCCAGATCACGTGACACTCCCCGGGGCACAGTCTTTTAATGCTTGTGTTTCTTCTCTGTTTCTCTGGAAAAATCAAGAAACAGTAACCCTCTTGTGAGGAGGATGTCAAGAAGAACGTTCACTGCCTCCTACTTGAAGCTACTTGAAAGAATAATTGCATTTGTGATTAGCTTAGCTACTATTTTAAGTGCTATAATGGAAATAGTAAAATTCCTCTGTGCTCATTAATGGGCTAATTTGCTTGTGGTTTTTTTTCTATCGGCATATGTTTGCATGTTTTCTTGAGATGCAGTTAGTTATCTTTCAGGGCATGTATAGGGAATTGGTAAAACACAATATTAAAACAGTTGACTTCTCAAAGATATCATGAAAAGTACAAGTGCAGTAGTACATATTATGATGGCATATTCAAAAGTCAAAGAACAGCTTCACTGACTGATATTTTTTTGCCTAAACAAACAAAATAAACAAATTGACCTTGAAGTACAACGCAATTTTATACTGTTTACTGTTTTTACATTACCTATTTATATTTGACAGACCCTGCCATCTTTCTATATCATGTTTGGGTAAAGCCATTTCTCTGGACAGGTTGTCACTGTTTGTTTGTTTATTTGTTTTTGGTTTTTTTTCTTGCAGGAAAAAATGTGGATTGCCTTTCTGTGTTTACAGTGGCAAAATAAAGCAACACAAAATACAATAATTCATGATAACAAAGGCAATATAATACTGAGAATTAAAATCCAAGCTCTCATTTGGACACAAGGTGCAACATGTTTTTATTGATAAAGAGAATAAAAAGTTATTGCAGCAAGATAAATATACAGTATATATACACACACAGACAATGGGAAGCCACAACATATGCCTGAATCACCGATGTTTTAGGCTTCCTCATTCCCACCTGATTGCCAACAGACAGTCAGCTTTAAATAAGACCTCAAGGGAACATGTATACTTGAATAACTGACAAATGATTAAAATAGCACATAATATAATAGCGCTGAATATAATATAATACTGTATATTAACAGGAAAAACAGTGGGCAGAACGGAAAAATAGCGTGCTAAAGACTTACGAGTAAGTAATGTACAGTATATTATAATGTAAATAATATATTCATCAACAATACTAATGGATTAATGTAGCAGATGCTATAGGTGATTCAAGTTTAGTAAAAGGATGTAAAACTTGGTCAGCTTTACATCAACAAACAGCCAGTTCTGTGGCGAAAACCCAATCAGCAGGATAAACGGTGGCTGTATGTTTCTGGGAACCATGGATACATTGAGATCTGTAATGTCCCTAATGATGCAATTAACTATTTCTTGATGTTTAATCTTGCAGCAATGCTGTGATTATTCTCTAACTAGGCTTAGGCAGGGGCTCAGAAAAGATCACTTACTGGCTTAAAGGGATAGTTAAGGTATTTTGGTGTGGGGTTGTATGAGGCACTTATCCCTAGTCATTGTAACTCCTTCAGTAGATGTTGTTAGCAAACACGGCTGGAAATTGTCCAGAGGTAGCTTCACACTGACAAATGTTAAAACGCAGTCTCGAGCAGCAGTCACTGGCTTGACAGCCTTCTCACCTGTAACACCACCTCCACTCCACCTCCCTACATGAAAGTCAGGTCATGAGGGTGTAATGTCAATGTGATATGACATGATTTGTGGAAATGTCTATATGGTACGTTGCCTATGACATGTACAAATGTGAACGTTATGCTATAACATATGTCAACATTTTATCCTGCTGACTGGGCTGGTTGATAGGGTCACACTCAATCAGATGTAACATTACTAGAAATCATAGCTCAGGTATTTACTGTGTTGACGGAGAATTTTGCACCTGCACATTAGAGAGCCTTTAGATAGAAAACTTAGATGGAAAAAAATAGAAAATAAAGAAGAAGAAGGCTTCACCATGTTTGTTTCATGGAACTCAGCTTCAGTGTCTTCCTTGGCATATGGAGTATGCTCAGGTGTCATTACGTGACCGACTGTAACTAATGAACATCTGTCACATGACAACAGAAGATTGTTACCCCGTCTCTGTCATTGGCCTCTCATGTGAATGTTTTTTTTTGCCAGTTGTCCAGTGTCTCCTGGCTGATGACCAGTTGACATGAATCTGCAGCAAGGATACAGTTTAGCATAAACACTACAATCAATGCCCAGTCTAGTGACCAACTGATTATCGGCCA
Source organism: Acanthopagrus latus (assembly GCF_904848185.1). Classification (NCBI taxonomy): domain Eukaryota; kingdom Metazoa; phylum Chordata; class Actinopteri; order Spariformes; family Sparidae; genus Acanthopagrus; species Acanthopagrus latus. Next base: position 28,384,216 of record NC_051039.1, on the reverse strand, counting down.
CCGATATATCGGGGCCCGATAGAACGGCACTTTTTCTATCGGGGGTTCTATCGTACCGGTGAAATGTTGCGCCGATAGAAAAAAAAAAGGGGACAATGACAAAAGCATGCGCTGGTGTACTGATTTATTTTGTCCAGTGGGGCGTGCTGAGCTCAGCCAGAGTCTTTGGCTAAGCTCGCATTTCAGTGAAGTCCCTCCCCCACTCTACACCACAAAACCTCCCAACCACCTGACCAGTCAGCTGATCAACCAGTGGATTTTCCCCCTTTTCCACAAGCCACGGTAAGTTAGTTCATGAAATAAGTAACTGTAAACATGAAAACATCATGGAACAACAATTATAGGTCACATTTCATTGCCGCTTTCAAAAGTGTCCCCGGCCAAGATCTCCCGTGTAAATAATAACTTGCATATTGGCTATTGGTGATTGCATCCCCTCTAATATCGGCTATCGTTATCGGGCCAAAAATCCAAAAATCGGTCGGACACTAGTCCAGTCTTTATGCTAAGCTAAGGTAATCATATTCTGATAAATGGCCATAAATTCGTACTTTAATCCAGTGGTTCTTCTGTATCAGTTGGCAGGGTGGCACCGCCTACCTCACCTTCATTAAAACGTGTTTTTTCATCTATGATTGGCTGGCAGTCCCCTCTGTGAGGTCCGGGGTTAAGTCCGTGTCGGCACCAGCCTGAAAAGAAGCTCTTTCCTCCTGTTCTTGATAATATTCAAGCGTTTTACGCTTAAAGCATCCCAACTTGTGACAGAAGAAAGAAGAAAAGTTATTTCAAGACAAGCCAGGGAGACCCATTTTACAGCAGAAAAACATTCATCATTTACATGTTTTTAATTCAGTTCCAGACATTTCTGCATCTGGAGACAGAAATTTGTCTTCTATTTGTATGTTATGTAGGAAGATTTTTTGACTCTCACCTTAAACATGATGACTGTAATTATGATCAGAAGCAGTAATCCCAGAATAACTCCAGTTAAAATGATCAGTAGTTGATCCGGGGGTATTATGAACTCAACTTGAACTTCAGTCTGTTGGCAGAGAATACAATTTTTGTGGAACCTTTGCTTATTTGAACTAGGATGTATGATATCTTGCAGACAATGATTTTGGCTGTGTAGACTGGTATTTACCCATTTCATCGTTGGATCGTTCCACAAGCCAGTTTCAGCAGATTTCTGTTTCAAATCCCCTTTATTCTGTGGTTAATAAATATGACAGATTGCGTATACTGAATAACATTAAAAAGCACTTATTTGTCAAATGGCATTACTGTGGTCTTTGATGACCAGTAACTCCAACATACCTGTTGTTTTGTAGAATGCAGCACATATCGTTGATCATCATAGCTGATATCTATAAAACTTTTAAATTTGACCGCCGCACCCTCTCCAGTATATCGCTTAAGAAAGGCAATATTCTGCAAAAGAGTATGTAAATTACTGATATAGTCACCACTTTCAATGCTTGTTGTGCATCCTGTCTGCTACATACCGCTGCACGCTGTTTGAGATCCTTAAACTGTACGTCTCCTGTCAGTTTAAACTCTGTGCTTGAATATTTGTCCAGGATGAAACTATCACACACAATTCTTCTGCAGTATTTTTCTGGAGAGCAGTACTGTAACACAGCAACAGTTCATTTGGGATTTGTAATTTCATGACCAGTTCAGTGAGAATATTTTGATCCTAAATATGTTTTACTTACGTCAGACTTCTTGTCAGTAATGCCTGTGCATTGGGTTTTGTTCTAAAAAAAAAAAAAATAATAATAATTGGTAAGCATGAGGGATTTTTAATTCTAAACACAGCAGTTTAAGTAAATAATTCCAGTTTCTGCTCACCTGCTGGACAAGGACTTGATAATTCTCCATTTGAAAGTTATGGTCCAGCTTAGTTGGAAAGACCAGGGACACATTGATAGGGTAAGCCTTGAAACCAGTGTTTCTTATCTGCAAACAGTGGGAGACAGTCCAGTTTATAGAGGTTCAACATTTTGGAAAATGTGAGCTAAGCTTAGCTTAGCATAAACACAGGCTCTTTCGAGGGGTGAAAAAAAAATCTTCAAAGCAACACCTTTAACGCTCATTAATTAACTAATTATATCTTGTTTGATTAAAAAATGAAAAACCAGTAAAAGATTATTTTCTGCTAGTACACTGTCTCTTATTTAACCTTTGGACAGAGCCAGATAGCTATTTCCATTCTTCTTCCAGCCTGTATGTTAAACTAAGCTACCAGTTTTCTAGCTCCAGATTAATTTCTCCTCACATTATTCTCATACTGTATACTAGTCTGACAGAGAGAAATTCTTCACTTAAGGTACACTATTTCACTGATGGCTTTTTCTGGAGTTATGTTTTATCATGTCTCATTCCAAACCCACAAAAATTATGTGTTACGCTTGGGTTTTTCTAGTGTACACAACCTGTCCTCTAGCAAACACTGGACAGCAAAATTGGTGACTAGCTAGTAAACACAGTGAACCTTTAGCAACTAAGGAGCATGATAAATCACCTTTGAGGCCAAGTTAGTGAGGATGAAAACAGAGCAAATAGTAGAGTGATAAAGATCTGCTGGAACATGACTGCAAATTAGCACCAACTTTGCTACGTGTCTGCTATGTGTAACTGGTTTCTAACAAGTTCATCATAGCGTTTCCATGTGATAATAATGTGTCAGTGTTGTGTTTGGTGCTTGTTCAGCTGCCCCCAAGTAGCCAAGAAATCAGTTAATGCTGCTCCAGACTTGCAGATTGATGATGTGATGATTAGTTAAAATTTGCTATGGGACTGGATGTTTGCTTGTTGCATAATAATTTACAGCCTCACCTTGTATATAGCAACCATTTCTTTAGGTGCCGCATCCTCTGTTGAGAAGTTCAGATAGGTGATGGTGTCTTCATTCCTGGAAAGAAAGCAGGATGGGCAAAATGAACAGGCAGCTGTGGGATGATGAGTTTTTACTAGGAACATGTTATAGCTGCATGTTATAGTGTCACTTACACTGTTACTACCATTTCAATTAGAAATTGTACTGGGATGCTTTTGGTCAGGGAGTTGGTCCTGGAGGAGTTTGTATTATCACTGAGGATGTAAAAAGCATTTGTGGTGAATATCAAACACGAAATATGTAATGAGAGTAAATACTATTTTAATCATACAAAAAGAGAGGAGCTGTGTACCTTTTTCCAGTAATGGTCATTGAAACAGTGTCATTCCACTCGTATCCAGTATCGATGTGGAAAGAAGTTTTAAATGTTGCCTTCACAGAAAAAAGACAGTTATGTTAGACTCACAGAGACTACTCACAGAGAAAGGGACAGTTAGAGAAGTTGCCATGTTTGGAAAAGTCAAAGATTCAGGCGGTTGGTCATAGCTCTTGGTTTATGAAACTCACAGTTGATTGGCTGCGATACACAGGAAGGTTGATGCCACATGTAGTTTTATCAAGAACATTGTCACAGCTGTAGAGTGTTGGTCTTGTTGCCTGTTTTAAGAGAAAAAAAACAAACAAACACATGTTAACTGAGACCGTACAGAACAAAAGCTTTTAGTTCAATTTGATCTTTGCCAATATTGTCCTTTTTATTCCAATCATTACTCTTCCTTGTCAGACCCGGCACTAACACTACTCACAATACAACTCAGTCACCAACAGTTTAATTGGAAATTTGGATGTTTCAGGCTAGTAGCAGCTAATGTCCTCTTGAGCCATGAGCCTCAAGCAGAGTTGAGGACTTCTTTCTAACTCCACACACCAGATTTCTATCATTCTCACTATTATAGTCCTCAGGCCAACAGACCCAGATTCAAGTGATATCATTTGAGGTCATTTATCAGATGTAATGCAGGCCCCACAAAAAGCTTAATAGAACCTTTTCACACATTCAGTAGTGACTGTGAACAACATACTTTGTGGTGGGTGTGCCCCTTTAACAAGCAGGTAAAAAGTAACCCTGAGGAGGACATGATGTAGAAGTTTGATTTTAAATCACCTCTGCCACAGTCATCTGAGCGAAGGAGAGGCCTACTGGATGATCAATTGAAAGGCTGGTGTTGTACGAGTCATCACCATGATTGGACAGTTTTACGAACAGGCTGAAGTAGTTCCCTTTTGCCACAAGTAATGTTGGGGTCCTAGGAGAGAGAGAGTACTTCTTAGAGCTCAGTCAAATGCTGTTACCTTTGCCACGCTGTGTTTGTTAGATATACGTACAGGAAGTTGAAATCGAGCTCAAGTTCAGCAATACAGGTGTCATTTTTTCTACATTGCTTTTCAAAGGGAACCTGTAGACAAAAAGAAACTGCATTACTAACTATATAATATAATATAATATAATATAATATAATATAATAGATATACACACACACATATACATATCTATCTATCTATCTATCTATCTATCTATCTATCTATCTATCTATCTATCTATCTATCTATCTATATATATATATATATATATATATATATATATATATATATATATATATATATATATATATACACATACAGCTCAGGGGAGCCATCGTGGTACAAGAAGGTTCTTTGAGTAGTTATTTTCTGCACAACAGTTCGTTTAACATGTTGAATTCTGTGTGTTTGTTAGCCCATTAGCAGTTGTCAAGCTGGTATGTTTTGTTGCTGCTGTCTGTAAGTTAAGTCATATCTGACAATGAAAAGTGTCCACCAACATGTGGCCTGCTTAACCTTTGTCTCACATAGGTAACTATCCAGTCAATCAACAATGTAAGCCTGCAACTGCTGCTTTGTTTGAAGATGTTGTAAACTGTCTGCGTGCTGCACTTTTTGTTCCATCAACATCTAAAGCTAAACAGCATGTTAGTGTAGCAGAATGATATATGTGGGCCATGATGTATGTTGTATCCCTGTTTGTAAAGTGGCCTGTATTGTTCTGCTCTCTCATCTACTGGGTTCTCATTAGCCAACCTAAAAGATTTTCGCTGGTAACCCATGGTCCACACAACCTGTTGTGTATTGTGGTGGCTGTGCTGCTGAGCTGCTGCAGCTCACTTGGTTATAGTGTGTCCAGTCAGGCAGCGATGCTGCTGCTGTGTGGCTCCTGCCTGCTCTAACTTTTACATGGAGTTTTCTAGAACCATATGTGTGCATGGGCAACAATAGGTGAAACCCGAATCTCTAGATGATGTGCTACTGCAGCAAGATGTATGGGTATGAATATGCACAGTATTATTTCTTCTGCTGGCCCAACCCACTAGTCCCCACTCATCCCACAGTCTTTGCTATCTGTATCAAAGGTAAACTGCACACAGAGTGTTACAAGGGACAAAATTCAAAAGAGTAATCATCACATCCTTAAACAGAATTGCATTTCATATATTATGTCAGTCTAGTAGTGTGCAGAGCGCTGATCTCTTCCTTTATCTGAACACAAATGTCTTAGAAATTTAGATGGGTACATGTAAGAGACAAAACTGTATGGATGCAAATGTGTACCTCAACAACAGCCTGTCTTTTGCTGTCCACGTTCAGGATGGGACCCCTACTGTCATTTTGGGCAAAGTTCACTTTGATGCTGATGGGTGATAAGGTGTCAATCACACATTTCTGCAAGAAAGAAATATTTATAGATGTAGAGATAGGTGATAGTGGGTCATATACAGTACAGATAGTTACAGTATGTGATGGTTTAGATCAAAGTTTAGATTAAAGTGCTATACAAATAAAATGCATTATTATTTTTATTATGGTGAATATTATTCATTGGTTTTCATACTGGCATGTAGACGGAGTAGTTGAAGCAGGTGTCTTTATCCCTCAGTACAGCAGTGGAAGTAACATTTTTAGCTTTCCTGTCATTTTGATTGAAGGTGCCTCGAATGATTTGTCTCGTTGGATCCACACGGAGCGTGTACGAGATGTTAATCGCCTCTGTAAAGGCATCCAGAAGGGTTAGAATAACACATTGACAGGCTGAACAGCACCAGCAGCTGTTAATGCACATATTATTAAGACGAGTCCTTACCTGCTTTGCTCTTTGTTGTTTCTACCATTTCAAAGCAGGCAGTTAAGTTAACCATTGGTAAATTTTCATTTGTGTTGCCTATGCAGTCAATTTTTTCAGTGCTTATCATGTCAGGTTGAAAGGACAGATGAGCCGTGACATTAAAAACTGGCCTGGACCTGAAAGACATTCATCAAATTGAATAATTATTTTAAAGGCATTATAATAACTTAACTTTGCACAGGACATTTTCTCTAGGATGAGTGTATACTTGCACGCAGGGTAGGTGATCAAAACACCAGTCCATGATTTCACTACCCTCTGCAACTCTGCTCTGACAAAACTAAAATGACTTCAAACTACTGAAGTCATACTGGGTTGTATGGGAGAGTTTGTATGTGGGATAACTGTCAGTTCCCTCATTCATTCACACAAAATTCTTTTCACATTTGACTTGTTGAACACACTACTGGATGGGGTGATTTGGGTTGATTTTTATGCAATTAGATTTGTGCCAAAAGAAACAAACAAAACTTCTTAAATGACAAACAAAAATAGGAATTTGAGAGAACATAAAATGAATTTTAAAAATAAAACTTGTAATTTGCAATCAAATAAATTGTCAAATAGTGTAAAGTATTGGTCCTTTACTCCTCTAATAATGCATTATTTTGTTTACGGTTCCCTTTTATTCTCTCTCTCCAATCAGACTTTTGCTCTAACTCTCAGCTTTCAGTCTCTCTGCAGCTCTGCTTCATTTGCGCTCCCTGACTTTTGGTTTGCAGTTTTGGCACAAACCTCTCAGATGGGCGGGCTTTTTCAGCAGAGCATTCCTATTGGCTAACTGTTTTTTGACTGACACAGCTCAGTACCTATGTGTAGGTAAATGGCGTGCTAAACGACCCTGGCATTTAAATGGAGAGAAGAAGAAGATGACGACGACGACGAAAGAACAGTACATGTATGTAATAGCTATTTACATTTCATACAATAATTATTGTATCATTATTGTGATTGTTGTTCTTCTTGGTTTATCATACAGTCGGCAATGCTGCATTTACTCATTATGTACTGTTTATTGTACATGATGAGTGATAGCAGGTAGATTCTCAGGCAATGTGTGCCACTCTTTTGTTGAAAATGGAGCTTTGAGATGTAATCTGGCAGTGAGAGACTGAGGCCAGATGTAGACTTGCTTTTTAGCCCTGCTCTGACATATACAAGGTGCACATTTCATGTCATGGACAGGTATGTGTTTGATATGATATTTGATGATGCACACAAGCAATGCTCCAAACACGAGACAGTCATCATTTGCAAACTTGTTAAGATCAAGTATATCTCCAGCCTGAGTATTTTACCTACTGTATGTACACAGTGTTCATACCTCAAGACGACAGCCATGCCTTGTGATCCGACCACAATGTCTGGGAGTCCATCCTCTCCGAGGTCGATTTCCCCATACACTGACTGTCCAAAGAATCTCAGCCCAGGCTGTATTTCCTTCCCCAAGATTCTCTGGAATAACAGAGATAAGACAACTGAAACAGTGTGATTTATCCAGGTGAGACAAGTAAAGGTTTTCACAGTAAATACCAAAATAATAAAAAACGGCAATGAGTTATTTAATTCCTTGCACAACTTTCTAATTTCATCCAAATGCCAGTTTTAGTCTGATGTTTTGGCAAACATGCACATTGTCCTATCTCTCCTTATGGTGGTGCACTTTAAAAAAAAAAGTATGATGGGGGACATTTGATGTGTCCCCAGCGTGACTCGACCTAACAACCCATTGTCGCTCAGGGTCGATGCCTTCATGGTCCAGATACACCAAACCTACAAAAAAGAACTAACAATGACAAGAGGCTGGCTGTTGTGTTGCCCCACGTTGCCTGTGTCTCAGCAAAAAGGCTGCACATGACATACCCCAAAGACTGCAGCCTACTGCCAGCTATCTTGTACCTCTGCACCTGCATGAAAGGAGATGACCCTCCATACCACAAGAGAGTCTTTATTCATCATTCAGAAAGCGAATCTGGAAGACTCAGGACTACAAATATCTAAATTGTTATGACAAAGACTTTTTATCAATTATGTCTGATAAACAGTTGCAAATGGCACTGGCGAAGAGGCCGAGGCAAAAAAATACAAAGAAAGTGCAATAACTGGCTAAATAATTGATACTAGTGATGGGCTCCAGGGGCTTTGATTGTCTTTTTCAGTTTGTCTACCATGAACTCATTTGCCTGGCTTGCTTGGCTTTAGTTTTTTCATCTGCTCCAGGCATAGTGACACTCCATCAATCAGTTGCTGTTCTCTTCATATAGAGGGTTACTTACCAATCTTAAGAATAACAATGGAGGATTCTGTTTTTCCTTTGTGTTGTTTCTGTCTCACCTGGCTGAAAGTGCTGCGTATCCCTCTGTGTTTGTCACCAAGGAAGATGTATACAGCCCCTCTGTTATCATCCTCAAGAGGGGCTGCAACAGCAACGTCTCGGAGTCCGTCTCCATTCAGATCTGCAAGACTGGATATAGTGGTGCCAAATCTCCCCATGGATGGTGCAGATATATTCTGTTCTCTATCCAGTAGCATCTGTAAATATAAGAACACAAGTTTATTGATGAAGAAAATCAATAAACACATTCAATATCTCACTGTAACCTCATTTGAATATGATCCTACCTTATCAGTCAGTGTGTAGACGTATATATGGCCTTCTCTCTTCTCCTTCTCCTGGAAAAACAGGGGAGCTCCAACCAGCAGAAAATCAGTGTTCCCATCTGAGTCAATATCTACTGAGCACAGCTCTGCACCAAAGTAGGAACCAATCTGAAACAAGAGGTTTATATCATTTAACTTACAAAATGGCACCAGCGCAACAAAGTTCTTTGGTTTCCTCCCTGCAACCATGGAAAGTTGTGCCTTTGCATATTTTCAGCAAGGTGCAAGATACGTTTTTAGCAGCAGATCTGATCAAAGAAAGCCGCAGATTTCTTCGAGACAAAGATACAATCTGGGAATCTGGGTCCAGCTGCTTTGTCCAAGATGCAGGTTTACTACATTCATCTGTGGAAGGGCATTTCTTTTGTGTGCTATTGTGCGTATTGTTTTTGATTACTGTCTTTCTCTGTGTGCTGTCTGTCTAATGTGTACAGTGCTGTGAAAGGATTTTTCCTCCTCTGCCAAGTCTTACACGTTAATGTGAGGGGATTCTAGGTATTACTAAGGAAATTTATCCCAAAAATTTAAGTAAACCTGCCTCTTGGACTCTGGACTGGAGTGCCAAATTGCACAAAATATCAATTTCTACATAATGCTGCTTTAAGGCAAACTTTAAAAGAAATTCTGGTAAGCATACATAAGATTTTTATTTTATTTCTCTAGACAGTTACCAACCTGCTCCCCATTTATCCGTTGGGCTGTGGTCCAGTTCTTGCCATTATATTGAAAAAGTAGGACCTGTCCTTTGTGTTCAAATCTTGGTGCACCAGTGAAATATAGAGGAGCCTTGTTCTTCTCTCCAACACAAGTCGAGTATCCTGCAACAGAATAAGTTACAAATAACTGAATCTATTCACTATGTTACATTCATAGTTTTTTTTTTGTTGTTTGTTTGTTTGTAGATAAACATTTACTCAGTATATGATCCCCTCAGATGTGTTTAGACATAGACATAGACACACAACATTAAAACCACTGACATGTAAGTGAATAACTTCAACCATCTTGTTTCAGTGCCGTGTTTTGCTGGGAAAACCTGAATCCCAGGATCCATTTTTATGCCACCTGACACACCCCAACCATGCAAACACTGTCAAAGAACACGTCCCCACATTGGCAATGGCACTCCCTGATGGCAGTGATCATCTGTGTGTTGTTGTGTCACGTAAATGGACTCTTACCTCTAGTGCGCTTTCCCAGTCTACTGACCGCTCAAAGCTGCTTTACAACACTTGTCACATTCACCCATTCACACACACGTTCATACACTGGTGGCAGAAGCTGCCAGGCAAGTTGCCAACTGCTCATCAGGAGCAATTTGGGGTTCAGTATCTTGCTCAAACACACTTAGGCATGCAGCTAGGAGGAGCCTGGATTCGAACTAGCAACCTTCCGATTACTAGACAACCTGGTCTGCCTCCATTTTTATTTTTGTCCTTTAACAAACAACAAAAAACAGAGTGTAAACCAAAAGAAAATAAACATAGTTCTCAAATTATTTTTACCTTGAAGACCTGCAGCCAAAACACTCAGGCCAAAATAAAAACCAAAACAAAATAAATATTGTTATTATTCTTTTTCTCTCTCAGTGAAGACCTGCAGCCAAAACACTCAACACTAAGAAAGAAAGGTGAGATAGTTATCAAGCAATTCAAACAACACTAATTTAACCTTCCGATCTTCCCTGATCGTGATGAAGGTGCTGGACTCAATGAACCCTTAAAGAAACTTCTCTCTTCCTATTGATCTGTACATCATGTTGTACAGCCAATCCTGAGCTACAGCTGCCCTGAGTTCTGGGTGGTTAAGGAACCAAGGTTACCCAGCCGAACATTGCACTGTACCTCTATGATCAACATAATTCACTTCACTTGTCTGTGGTTTTAATGTTGTGGCTGATCTGTGTTTTTGCCAAGCATCATTTAAAAAGAAAATAAAACATCAGTATCGCAAGTCAAACAATACAGTCTGTTAATACAAAAGCAGATGACATGAAACTATATAAATAACTTTACTACCCATGTAGGAGTCGTTCTTCATGGATGGATCTAGAATTTGTGTTTCCTTTTGTTGATGAAGCTCTAGGAGAGAACCTCGCCACATGTTGGCTCCCACTGACCCCAGAATCATGGTATCCTGCTGACACAAATGTGCAGGTTTGGTCAGTGAACAAAGGTGAGTGGAACCAACAACAGTAGCTATGTTGGGAGGTGACACGTCAACTGCCAAGTGTGACTAGCGTCAATCATTAAAGCAACAGGGGGACAAACCAAATACCATGATCTCAGTATTACAATCAAAACAAATGCAAAATAGAAATATTTTTTTTAACCCCACTGTGCTAATTGCATCTAATTTTATTCTTACTGGGGAAGTCCTACATGGATTACACTACCTACATAAATTGCCTTAACCCTAACCCTGTTTTCAGTAATTGATAAAGGCTTCATTGCTCCCAATACACATGTAATGTCATATGGGACTCTGGGACCTTTATTCTTTCTTAAATCCCTCGCACAGTTACTACCAATTTACTTTTCTTTTCTCTTTTGGTTAATATTTAAACTAATTCATATATTGACCTGGATTATGTGGTTTAAAGTAAATCCCATACACAACTGACACCACAGTGATAGGCCAAATGTATGTGATAGAATAAAAGATCTAATTTTGCAGCTTTTAGAAATGTGTGAATAAAAAAGATGTAGATTTTAAATGTGTCAACATTTCACTTTTTGACTGTACTCACCTTGTAGAAGACGGCACTGAATCCACTCTGAGACATTTCAGTAGTCAGCTCTCCAGCTAGAGCCTGTTTGGAGCCTATATAAACAATTGTAGTAATATTTCATGTTACTTTTGCAGGGGCACACCATTTAGATAAAATTGTTTTTGTCAAAACATTATTGTACAAAATCGGAAAAGAAAACTATACAATTCAACCTCACCTTCCATACTAAAGATCTTATTTTGAAAGTTTTCCAGTATTCCTGTGAGTCCGTTGTAGTTCTCAATTTTGAAGATGTTTTTATCTTTTGGTTCCGAAGCAATGTCCTTAAATTTCTCCAGCTTCACGTCTTTGACCTGAAACCAGAATGCTGCTTTAAGTTATGAAGTACCTCAAAGTCTGATGTCAGTGGGTTAACCAAGACAGTTTTGTACAATACTGGACTCAAATGTTGAATCAGTACAAGTTGCACTATTTAAGCTGAGCTCTGCCACAATTGTTATTTAAAGTGACGTTATCTAACTTTTTACTTCTCTGAGGTATACCATGTGGTTACTTGATCTGTTGGACTAATAAAATAGAAAAATGAACTTACCCCAATGACAAAGCGAATAATGTTTTTGTCATTATATCTTTTGATAATGCCATTGTCACTATCACTGGGATCTCCATCTGTGATCAGCACCAGAACTTTAGTTGCATCAGGAGAGGCGCCTGCACGCGGGCTTTCAAAGATTTCATCCCTGAAACAAATGTAACAGGTGAAACTGTGACGCTCAGAACAAAACTTTATGTATCAATAAGAAAAAAATAAAGTTACGACAACAGATAAGATGCTGAAGATTTTACAGTTGTAATGTCCAAGAGCTGTTTGTGTGATGTAACTGCACTTACAACACAAATCGGAGTGCTTTGTGTGTGTTGGTAAGACTCTTCATATGGCGTTCTTTCTTTAGAGATTCAAGAGCACGACCAGCTTGATAGTCATTGAAGTCAAAAACTTTGTTGTAATCAAAGGAGAACTGAACTGCTGCAAACTGAAAAAGGGAGACAAAATCATAGATTATTCATATAACATTGTTTTACAGTCAAATAAATGCTATAAATGCTTTAATGTGGCAGTAGTGCAGAGACCTTGACTGATGTTTGATTGAGGCTCTTCATTATATCCTCAATGAAGTCTTTATTCTTCTCAAACTCTGAATTCTTCATACTCCCAGATCCATCAAATAGAAAGACAAGGTCCACTGTCTTTTTTGTGCATTCTGAAAAGAATAACAGAGAGAAAGTTTGTGAGGAATGTTTAGTCAGGATCAAAACAAAGAATATAACATGTTACTGCCAGGACGAAGTGCTATGATCACAGTGAGTTGAAGAAGTGTAAGCTCTCTGTGTTTTTACTTTGGAAAGCAGGTGTGGAACGGGAGATCTGCTGAAGATCACTTGTCATCGTGTAACACACGCTGTTCAGATAAGAGTTCTCGTTACATTCATGGGCGACACTTGGACTGCAAACCTAGATCAGAACATAAGAGGTGAAATAAACATGACTGATCATATTAAATTGTTTTGTGTAGGACTTTGAAAGAAATGTCACAGAGAAATTGTATTTTAAATTTTCTCGTACAGTGAATCGGGAGCTGTTGGAGTGTTCAGCTATTGACAGGCCAAGGTGCTTGACTGGTATTATTGCGTTGTCAAGTGAAATTTCTGCAAGAGTAGCATTTGATTAAAAATACACAAAGGTTTTAGGCTGTAATAGAACATTTTTCATTTTAGTTGTCATCTTTCTGCATTGTTGGAAATTGTTCTTTTCTTTTATATAGTGGGATTCATTGTGTAGTGTTGACTTCAAAAACTGCACTTGTACCTTCGGGGTTGAAGCACTGGGTGTTGTTGACATGAACAGGTTTGCATATTCCCCCAGATCCATTTCGCTGTAGAGGTGCTGTAACAATTATCCTGGGGATGAACAACCGAGACAACACTAATGTTCACTATTTCAGTTGGCAGGCTGAATCAAGCAGCACTACTTATCTAAAATGATCTCATTTGCCTTTTGCAAGCAGTGATGCCACAGGAAGAGACCAGATAACATGATAATCAAGGTGATAAACCACCAACTTTATTTATATAGCACCTTGCATGCACGTAAAAATGCAGCCCAAAGTGCTTTACATCATCCCTCATTCATGTAACACATACACACACAGCTTGAGCACACAGCATACCACACCGATACATACCCCCCCCCCCCCCCACACACACACACACACACACACACACACAAGATACAATGGAGTATGGCTGAGCTCTGATAGACCAAGTGAGTAAACACCATCCTATGGGAGTCATCCCCACCGTCCAAGCCCACGACTACAGGGGACGCCGCCACAGAGACCACCCCGACCGAGACAGACAGGGGCCATAAAGCCCTGGGGCAGGACTCCCCAACTATCGAGGCCCGGACAACCCCCAGGACAGCACCCCCGCAGGCAGGCCAGCCAGAGCCCCCAGAGTGGAGGGCCCCCTGGGGGAGAACACTGAAGATGGAAACTAAGAGACTTAAAATAAAATAAGCAGTGTTGGGGAAGTTGCTTAAGAAAAGTAATTAGTTACTTATTACTAGTTCTGTTAATTGTAATGAGATTACTTTACTAGTTACTGCATTTGAAAAGTAACATCACTACTTATTACTTTACTTTCCCATTTCTTAATTTACCAAGTAGATACAGGACAAACATCATAGCCCTATCATCACTTAGTGTTTATTGTATAAATGTATACAACATGGCTTATAAAACCACATGAGAGAACAATATCCCTGCCGGCACAAAGAAATATGCCTCACTGTAAAATCCACAAACAACAGGACAAAGGAGGCTATGGTGAGGTCAATCAGTAGCAACTCACAAGTTTCAAAACAATGGGAAACATGAGAATAAAAATCTTTCCCTGAGAACAAAACCAGCGTGTTATTACATTCACGGCAAACAAAAAAAAAATGAAATATATATATATATATATATATAAAATGTTTTCCTGTCGGACATTGGCTTGTGAGTCGCGGGTATTTTATCTAGTATTTTTTTAAACCTGGGCGAAACAATAGTCGACAGAGGAAGCATGTCTTCTACAATGAACCCTGCAACCAGCCTGTTAATGTCTTTCTGTGTTACCTGCTTCTGTGCTCCAACACTTGAAAAAAGCTTTGCCTGTTTAGGGGGGGTCGGCTGCTCACCGACTCCCTCAGATGACCGGCGAGCAGGTACAGTTGTGTATTGCTGTATTGCCATGCTGGGCTGACAAATGCTTGGACAGGTTGCTCACTGACTTGGCAGCAGTTGAAAGAAATGTGTCACCTGGGCAAAGAGTGTATTTCACTCGAATATTTTTGTCATTTCGAGCTATAAACTGAAATGGTAATATCGCCACTGGCCGAAACCCCCAGTCTCTATCTCTGTCTCTATTTCCTTCTCTCCTGTTCGCACCAGCAGCAACGTCACTCGACACAAATCGATCTCCGTGGCAACCCACGCAGGCAGCACGTACACATGCCTGCACCACTTACACAGATCACAACTCTACACACAGGCAAACACGGCCTGGGTAACGCAGGAAAGCGCGTTCCTATAGCCTAGTAAAGTAGTGTAGTTACCGATATTTTTGAGTGTAATGCGTTACTTTACTTCGTTACCCAAAAAAGTAATATCGTTACTTTGTAACTCGTTACCCCAACACTGAAAATAAGTACTAAAAGAAATGAAAAACCTCCTAAAACAACACAAATTAATGTTAATATAAATGAGCAAAACATAACTCTAAAGCACAAAACCCGTAAAAGTTGCATTAAAAATAAATAGATGAATAAATAAATAAATGAATAATAAAACCTTTAAGAGAAAATTAAAGGACAAAGAAAAGTGACAGGACAGCATAAATGAGTCATACTAAATGAGTAAAAGGGGACTCAGTTAAAAGCTAAAATAAAAAGGTGAGTCTTGAACCTGCCTTAAAAGCATCAACAGACTCAGTGGCCCTGAGGCCATCCGGCAGGCTGTTCCACAGGCATGGGCCGTAATGCTTCACCAAAGATTTTGGTTCTAACATTGGGAACAGATGAAAGACCAGTACCGGAAGACCTCAGGGTCCGCGGGGGCCGATACGGTAAAAGCAGGCCAGACAGATAAGAAGGCCCAAGGTCGTTAAGACACTTAAAAACTAATAAAAGAACCTTAAAGTCGATCCTGAAGCACACGTTATCTAACATCAATTCTACATGCAAAAGGAAATCATGCATAACTGATGGACATTTTATCAACTGGACTGATGGGTAAAAAGGATTTTGATAGTCACAGCAGTATAAAATATCGACTGAACCACCAAGTTGTAAATGCAAACTTACCCTTTCTCTGTGCCAGACATGAACTGAACCACTTTGTATCCAAAGAAATCTTTTTGTTCGCCAGTATAGACGTCAGGGTCTGTCTTATCAATGTTGAAGGCCAAAGAGACACGGATGGCTGCAATTTGTGAAAAAACAGACCACATGAGTCTCGTAACATGTTTAAATCTTAATCTCAATGGTAACTAAACTGAAATTGTTAGTCGCAGATAATCAGGACTTTTAGAAATCATTTGATATTTTACTTCAGTCTCACCACTAAATGAAGCGACGCCTGTGAGCTAGTTCAGGCAGTAACCTCGAGCTGCAAAGCCACATACACATGCTTCACTCTCCAGACCATCTCACAAACGCACCCTCTATTGAGCGGGCTATTTAAACTGCATGAATTTCCCTTCTCTCCCTCTGGCTCATCAATGCTGCTGTTGCCCCGCACAAGCATTGCCGCTTGCTCTTTCAGCATCCACCTGCAGGCTCCGTCTAGGGGGGAACATATTTAATCATCACTCCCCAATATCTAATGTAAACATATCTGCGGGGAGTGATGAGGTCAGAGCCTAGACGCCAAACTCTAACTATGCTCTGCATGCAATAAAACTTTCAAACGTGAGTTGTTTGACTGAAATTAGTTTTTCATGACAACTCAAAAAAAATGTATTAGGTTGTGCAGACCTAACAAAATAAAATAAATGGATATTCATCTATCTTATCTACAGTCCATATAAAGAATATAAGCAAATAACTAAAGTGCTTCTGTGGCAAATGTGTGTTCAACACTTCATGTTTATGTTGTGATTTCACACAAATTCATATTCATTCCTTAACTCCAGCCTTTTCCATGGTGCAATACAGAGAATTCAGCATCAACACACAAGGGTGATGCAGTTATGTTGTAAACTCCGGTTACATTGTCGGACTATTTGGACAATCAAAAAATCATAGAGTCTGATGCAGCAGAACTAAAAGCTCAGTGCCAACATTACTCTCAGCACCGGAAGTTCAGTCAGAGATGCAGTTGTTTTATGCTCACCACATTTTAAAAATTGTGGTCTTTAGCCCCAGCTGATGACTCACTGACTGAAGTGAGGTAATTAATTTGACCTTGCATCACTCCGTCTGGCTGTATATGTTTTTTTAAATATGCAGCAGAACTCCCCAACACCATGAACATACTTTCAGGAGAAGTTTAAATCTGTTGTTCCTTAATATCAAGGCAGAAAGCAGAAGGAAATCATTTATGCTCAAAATGTTCTTACATCGATGGCAACTTCTGTTCCTGCTCACTTCAACTTCATATTTTGTGGTATTTTGTCATGCTGACGCAATGTCTGCCTCTGTCCTGTTTTTGCCCATTGTCATCTCTGTCCCTCTCTTCATTATCCTTTCTCACCCAACTAGACTACAGTCACACAGCAGCCATTTTTTTCTGAGAAGTTCTGTTTAAGTTCAGGGTGGGAAATTTAGATGTTCAAATTTATTTTCCAATCTTAACAGTTTTAACATAGGGAGCAGAAGTCCTGCTGCTTCCAGGGTGCCTGAAAAAACAAATTGTTCAGTAGTCAGTAGGAAGGGACACATAATTACACATATAATGTTGATCAATTTGAAAGGTCATTTTCACATCAAAGTTGTAGTCTATTGGACAAATAGCTGAAAATCATTTAGTTTTGTGTAAAACAGCTCAGTGTACTACATAGCCTCACCTAGTGTACCTCAGCAGTGAAAAAGTATTAAAACAGGTAAAAATCATAATAAATCCAGCCGTACTCAGGTGCCACAATAGCTCAGCTGGTAGAGCGTGTACAGAGGCTGAGCTCTCACTGCAGCGGCTCAGGCTCGGTGACATGTGGCTCTTTCCTGCATGTCACCCTCCTTCTCTCTCATCCTGTTTCCTGACATTTATAATTGGGCAACATTATTCAAACTTTAGCTATGACAACTTTGTACACAGTGATTTTATTCTCTGTGAGAGTTGTGTTGACAGCCTGCTGTGCTGGTTAATGCAGGAAAAAGTGGAAGTGTGTTCAGCTCCCTCAGCCACCATATGGTCAGTTCACCTACCTCAAAAACATTTCCGCCTTTATTACTAGTTGCTGTGGTGAACTAAGTACAATTATTTAAATTTGAGTTATGTGTATTTGAGTATTTTCTTTTCATGCCACTTTCTACCACTACTTTATGTCTCAGACAGAGATATTGTACATTACTATATTTATTTGACAGCAGTTGTAAACTGAACTATCTATCTGTGCATTGATTGATGGAAAATTGATTTTCATTTATTTTAATAATTTTTCACACAAAACCTTTAATGGTTCTGGCCTACAAATGTTGAGAAATACTACTTTTCCCTCTAATTATTTGGATAATATCAATGTATATGTTATAATTTTGAATTTTGGACTGTTGTTAGGACAAAATAAGAATTGTGAAGGTGTCACTTTTGGCTCTGGGTGACTGTGATGGCATTTTTCACTTTTTTCAGAATGCATATGAACCAAACAATCATTTGATTAAAAAAATAATCAGAAGATTAATCCATGATGAAAATAATCATTACTTGTAGCGCAAACTCAGCTGCACCTCAACCAACTACAGCAGTAAAACCCTGCTTTTACATTAACGCATTAGCAATAATAATCTGATAAGATAAAATACACTGTCACAGGGCAGCTTATTCAGCACAGAGAACATTTTCTAGACAATACTTACACATATTTACTTATTAACATTTTCAGTACAGGTCTTGTACTTGTAATAGTGTAGTTTTACAGTGTAGTATTATCACTTTTACTTGAGCCACAGATCTGAACACTTCCTCCACCACCAACTTGTTACATGAAATTTCTACCGGGCTACCCCATCTGAAGCAAATGAAAGTTTCTTGCTGCTTAAAGAGAAATACATATAAATCAATGCACTTTAAGAGCAGTGTTTTAGTTCCTCTGAACAATCCAGACCTTTCAGTTTCTATTGCTACCATTACTTCTTTAAAAAAGTATTTTCTTATGGGAACTGTTGGACTTAAAGGAACTGCACACCTACAAGAAGCTGTATGATTACTTCAAATTGTGCCTTGCATGAGTTTGTGGTTAAACGCTCATTTTCACACATTCTGATAGATTTCCTGAGAGTTGCGTCTCAGCACAGTTTCTTTAACTGATGATCAAAACCGATAGATAACCCCCCCAATTAAAAATCCAAATAAAAAACAACTGCGATAAGTTGTCATGTATCAAAATCAGAATTCAGAGCAGTTTCTTGAACTGAGGATTCAAACTTATAGATAACGCCCCTAATTAAAAAATTCAAATAAAAAAACAAAATGCCATAATTTGTCATTTAGCAAAATCAGAATTCAGAGCAGTTTCTTGAACTGAGGATTCAAACTTTTAACATTATTCCCTCTGTTTCCTTTCCTAGTTGAATAAAACAGTCAACATGTATAAAAACTTTAGATCTTACCAGCAGTCAGCACCATGGAGGTGAGAAGGAAGATGTGACTCCCATGCATCTTTCACACCACTCTCGTCTACTGCAACACTGTTAGTGGTGATGCTTGAGATTTATTTTGTGAGCGGTACTTCCTGTGTGCTTCTTAAGCGACGGCGTTTCCGCACCAGGTGACAACTTGACATCTTGACACCCACAGCAATGCTCTCCATTAATTTTCCTCTCATGCTTCCCTTTTCTGTAGTAATCTCTAAACCCTTCACTTCTTAAACATGTTTTGACATTTTTACAAAGCAAAAGGAGGCTGCACTATATAGATACTGTGGTCACTGGAGGACAGCTCCACCCTGCTCTCAGAACGGAATGAAACGAGTCATTATAACAACTCAGACATTTGAGCAACACACACAGGGCTGTAGACATTGTTGGGTCAACACAATGATTTAATGCAGATTCAAGCTTAATGGTATCAGGATCCTATCAACTGTTTTCCCTAATATTTGTTTGTTGTTATGTTCGTTTGTATCATATTAGTTTAACCACTTACAATTAAAAAATACATTCATCCAAAACTCCCTCCAGTCTGAAGAGGGTTCATGATGTTGACCGCCCTTTGAGGGTGTAAATATTGTCTTTTCAAATCCATTTGGGATTATAGGGCTTCTGGAGAATCAGATTATGCTCGATGAGCTGTGTGGAGCCTTTTTTTAATCATTATTTTATCATTTGTTATCTAATGTTTTATAACAAGCCTCATTTACTTCAGGTGTGGGAGAATGCTGTAACACTGTTGTGTTCAAGATTTTATTCCTTTTAAGTCAAACATTTAGCAGCAGAAGCAGTGCAAGCTATCACTTTTGTTTGAGTACATCAGGCAGCTTCTTTTGATTTTTTCAGCACTGACTAAGTTACAAAATTTTGTAAAGGCTTTTCGAACAATACTTTGTCAAAATCCTTAATGTAATCCTCTTGTTCTCTGTTAAGGATTTTGACACAGGATTACTCGAAAAGTACACACTGAAAGTACTTCATATTATTCATACAAGTAGTCTAGGAAGTGCTAAATTCAGCAGTATATGAATATTGGACTACTTATGGAAAAAACGTGTTTTATTCCACAACAGAGTTGGGTGAAATATCCTTAATCTTGTCCTCTCTTAAGGATTTTGACATGATTACTCAAAAAGTTCACAGTAAAAGTACTTGATACTATTCATACAAGTAGTCTAGGAAGTACTAAGTTCAGCAGTATATGAATCTTGACTGGGTTTGTTTAGGGGCTACCGGTTAGAAGATGAGAGGCTGACAAACTCCCATCTATCCAGCTGCTTCAGCTTAGGTAACGTAAATGTAGGCTAACATTAACTTAGCAATGTAATGTGAAACCTAGTTAAACGTTTATTAATTCATTTAACATTACGGAACACATTATTAATTTATTTGTTATCATGAGAAAACAATCATTGTCATATGGAGATAATGAAATAAATTGATTCATGACCACGAAAAAACAGCCTCTGATATATTGAGATAACCAGATAATTAGTCGTTATCAAGAGATAAGTGCATAAAAAATTTTAAAAAATCCATGGCTGTTCTCAGCTTCCGTAGTAATGGCACTGGTAAATATAATGAATAAATAAAATAAAGTTTAAAAATAAAAATTATATATACTGTGTATATATATATATATATATATATATATATATATATATATATATATATATATATATATATATATATATATATATATATATATATATATATATATATATATATATATATATATGCGCCCAGGGCTCTGTTTCATCTCATAAGTGTGGCGTAATAAAGAATGTTTTACCTCCAAGTGTTCTGAGATCATTTACTTAAGTTCAACAATACCAGAGTAAAAATACAATAACATTACAAGTTAAAGGCCTGTATTCAGATACTTTAGACAAGTACTTAATTATTAGAAGTAAAATGTACTTGAAGTAATGATTATACAGAATTGTGTCATTCATTACTGGGACACCGTGTGAGCAACATCATGCTGTCGTGGTGGAGTTACTTTTAACTTTTCTATGTACTGGGTAGAACAATAAGTAGATAGAGTAGCCCCTGTAGATAAGCAAGTACATTCTAGTTCTGTTCTCTACTGATCCGTATCAAATCACTAGTTATGCAAGGAGCAAACAGGATGTGAATTATTTCTCAATCTTTAGCACCATCAGACATTTTATAGACAGTTCAAAAACGTCATAAGTGAGTCAGTGTGGGACTGTCTGTGCATCCTGTTGGTGGTGATCATCATCATTCCTGGAGGCTTGAGTGAGCAACAGGCTTTTGAACCTTCAGAGAAAAGTCCACAACTGGGCAGCCCTGTGTAATGCAGCCCAGGGAGATGATGTCCACATGTGGGGAGAAATACGTAGCCATGTTGCCAGGAGTCACTCCTCCACTGGCCTCTATCAAGAGAGTAGGGAACTCCTCCTTCAGCGCTTGAGCTGCAACATGGAGCTCCTAGAGGGGTGAGATAGGGTGGAGGAGGGGTGCATTATTTCATGCACAGTGGAAACCAGACAATGAAAATGAGAGGTAACCTAGGCATGTGATCTTTTAATGTTCTCTACCTGAGGTTGAAAGTTGTCCAGCATGACAATGTCTGCTCCTGCTCCGGCCGCCTCTCTACCCTCCTCTGCAGAGCAGCACTCCACCTCAATCTTACTGCTGAATCCACATACAGACCGGGCAGCTTTCACAGCCTAGAATACAAACAGGGGAGTCACCTCCATCTTCTGCCTCTGCAGCATTTAAAGAAACTAAATAAAAAATATACAGAATCCACAGGACCATGTATACGTAAAAATATTTTTAAAATGAAAATTACTATCTGTGATCTTCGATCTCTTTTTAGTAATGTTGAAGGAATAAGTGTTTTACTGCAAGATTAATGTTTAATTCCGACAGGATAATCATTATCTTATAAGAATGTTTGTTTCAATATGATATTCTGTCAAAGTAGTAAACACCAACAATGTGTGCTTTTTAGATGACTGAAAAACATTCACTGGTATTTACACTCAAGTCAATAGAAAGAAAGGAATAATAAGAAAAACTGTTTGTTTTTTTTTGCTTCTTTGCTTCATTTTGTGGTCAACAAAATATATGGACATTCAGTACACGACTGTTGTACCGTTGGTGCAGCTGCCCACCTGTGTGATACTTCCTGATGCCCAGATATGGTTGTCCTTCAGCATCACCATCCCACTGAGGTCCTGTCTGTGCATGGACACACCACCAACCAGCATGGCATACTTCTCCACCAGACGGAAGCCCGGGGTTGTCTTGCGTGTGCCGGCTACTTCTCCATGCCAACCTCTCACTGTTGCCATCGCCTGGAGCTGAGAGCAGCGAGTTGCAATCCCAGAGGCCCGAGCCAGGCAGTTGAGAGCCGGCCTTTCGCCAAGAAGTAGGCACCTTGCTGGGCCTCTCACTACAGCAGTCAGTGTGATGGCATCTGGACCTGTGGAGGTGAGATCAGATCTTTGGAGGACTGATAAAAATGGACCCTTGTAAAATTGCCAGTGGCAATTTTCTTTTTGAAAGTATAAATCATTGTTAAACGAGTTACATTTCTCACAGCTTTTAATCAACACCAAGGAGCCAGTGTAAAAGCAATGCTTTTTTTTAAACTTGAATCTGGCACGCTTGATGCTCTGTTGTGTTTGTGGTTGGATTGGGGCCAAAGAACATATACAAATTTAATCTCATCATCATGCACCTACAAAACATTTCATTTATGTTGTATTTGAATCCCTTAATATGCAAGGCTACCTATTGCAGGGTCCTCTGCAGTTTGCTTATAAAATTATGGTCAGTGTCACCTACCATCTTGGCACCAATATGGCATAATGTGTAACAGTTACACATTTCAATGTCAAAAATACAAAACAAACAGGCCTATACATGTATTTTGTTGAGTTGTATACTAAGATCACCCCAAATGTTTCCAACAATATTCAAACCCACAGAAATAAGTAATTCTTTTAAAGTTAATAGTGCATTTCATTTGGTTGCTTGTCAATGGCATCATATCCACTCTACCTGCTGCAGTCACTCATAACTTTGGGGGAAACACAAATGTTATGTTAGAGAGGGAGGAAGGAAGGAAGACGGTGAACTAGCTTTAACAATCAAGACAACAGCTCCAATGATCCCATTCTACTTCATGACTCCATCAAAAATCTCTTGGAGGCCCCTAGTGGTCTGAATTTATTACTGTGCATGTAATGGAGGGTACATTTGGAAAACAGGTAAAAATGTGTTACACTTAAATGTATATTTATCTGCCTGACTATTTCTTGGTTGAGCACAAGTCTGGCACATAACCCACTGTAACACTGCAACTAGTTGCTTGTATTTTAGGTTTCTGCACTGATTAAACAGAAGTTTTAACATTTTAGATTGAGCCAGGCAAGCAGTTTCCCTCTACTTCCAGTTTTTGTGCTAAGCTAAGCTCATCGTCCCCTGGTTGTCGCTTTGAATTCATCACATGTTTTCAGCTATGTTGTTTTAGATGGAACTGCATTTGGATGTTTATAAAAGACCTGATGTTAAATGATTTTTAAAAGAAAGACAGTAAGAAACTGTGGCTGAGCTTGAAAATACAATCAAAGTTTAGATTGACCATATTTACAAAGAACAGTTTGTCCATGTTTCCAGCTTTTCTGGATATAATCCAGACAAAAATTATCAATGATCAATTCATGTAAACGAATAAAAACAATGTTTTCTCAGGCATTCGTGTGATCCTCCTCCAGCTCTCCATATCCAGTTCTACTCACCAGAATCAACTCTCCTGTCGACAGAACTCCAGGAATCTTCTTCCTTCCATCACCACAACCAGTGTCTTGACTCCATCGCCCCCCAAATGGAAACTCCCTTTCCTATTCTACCCACAGCTTCATCATCTCCCCAAATATTACTTCATCACAATGGAGTCTAACTGTCAGCCTTTATTATTCTTTTCATACACGTGGCAATAAATCTTCATGTTCACTCAAAAAATCTGAGTCTCTCCTGCGCTGTGGAGAAAAGTGTGCATTGCCTACCGATCTCAGTTCCCTCCTGGAAAACCCAGTCCACGGTGCAGCCGACCTCAGTGAACACTGCAGTGAAGAAGGGGCTCCCTGCCAGGACACTGTGTGGTGTTTTGCACAGCAACCTGGCCTCGATCTCCTGTGACCCCACACACACTCCCGCCGGATCAAAGTTTGGCGCGTCCTCTCCCAGCCACTCTTGTGCCAGCCGGGTCAGAGCATGAGGGGGGATCATGTGCGCTGCTGTGTGCAAGGCCGGAGACATTCTGAAATGTAGTTTGTTGTGCCAGTTGACATAAAAGTGGGAACTGAGAGCAGTCAATTTTCAAGACGCTTTCTTGTCTCACACTAACTGTGATTCAGAAAACAATGGCTATGAGTATGAACTGTAGATGACAGGTATGCTCAGTCTTCCTCTTGGCTCCACATTCTTCACATATATGTTTTACAGTCTACTTGTTTCAGATATTGTTGTCATTGCAATTGGTATATTCTGTGATTTCTTTTCTATTGCATGTCTGTCAGTACTGGCAGAGGGTTCCTTCCTCTATGGCTCTTTCTGTGGTTTCTTCTATGTTTTTCAACCCATTACATGGGGTTTTGTTTTTGCCTTACTTGAATTGAGTGTCTAAGGGCAGAGGATGTCATTCACTGTACAAACTGTAAAACCCACTGAGGCAATGTGACCGTGATTTGGGCTTTATAAATAAAACTGACTTGACATGACAATTTTAAAGTTTGATGATAGATTTGCATTGTTTCTCTCACTCTGTATCCAGAAGAGAATGGCAGTGGAATAGTTGTAGCATAGAACAAAGCAGATTTATGGAAGACACAGAAACATCACAGGGGTTATCAGTGATACAATCATGATTAAAAAACCTGAGAGGACACAAAAAGAACATTGAAAACAGATCTGAAAATGGAGACTGTATTCAACAGATCAGATTCTCAGCACCCCATATACAAAATTCCTCTTGTATCCCCAACTATAACAATTCATTTGAATAGAAACCTAAATAAATGGAAAAGAGACTACTGTTAGGTTTGATGAATGTGAAAATGATGTGAATCCGATGCCATGGCCTTCACAGTCACCAGATCACAGCTGTATAATAAGCTACAACTGTGTACACAGCTAGTATACAAGAAATATTTACTACCACAGCATATTCAGTCACACATGAATCAATTTATGGTTGTCTAGAAGGGAACAGCACAAATAAATGCAAATGAGACATTTACTTACATCAGTAGCTCTTGTCTCTCTGTTGGTCACAGACTGTATGGCTGAAGTGCTGAGCACAGAGAGCTGCAGGACAAGTGTGATGTGGAATTTGACCCTGTGTCCATGTTGGAATGTTTACAAGTTAAGAGTTAGCACTTTAGGCTTTACATTGATTGTTTTCACCCAAGCTGATTCACAGGTCAGAGTGCATATGTGGATCAAGATTAGATGGGGTAAATTCAAGATTCTGAGTCAGTGTAACTGATCAATAACCTGCTGAAGGCCTTCTAACAACAGACTGAGCATGGAAAACTACCATATACAACTCTGCATCAGGAATTTGTGACAAATTGGGTATTATACATAACTGTGGCGCAGCCCATATAAGCCGCTACCGGCCTGTTTTCTTAGATTGGCTTCACACCAGTGCTAAGAACATTTTTGGGCCTGCATCTCTTGCTCTCACTGCATGCCCTGGTGGCCAGACACAGTGTATTAACCGTGCATGGGGAAGTTCTTACAACACCAACCCTGGTGAAAGGCAGTGAAAACAACTCAGCCTGCAACCCACAAAATGGACAGCAGTATTGGTTTTACTTTCACAGGTGACGGCTGCAGGCCAGCAGTCATTGTAAGGTAGAAAGCCCATCAGGAGGAGTAGTGTTAAATGGAGGCTTAAGGCTTCACATCAGACAGTCAGACCCTTTAATAGTTTAATCTCCCTTTCTAATAGGCCACCATTTATAGCCAAGGCAAAGCAAGTGTATTTATAGAGCACCAGTCAGGCACAATGAGTTCAGAGTACTTAACAGGGCATAGAAATACTAGAAATCTTTTTCTCAAAATGCATTTAAAGGATAATACAAACAAAGGCAAGTAAATGCATATGTAAATAAATAGTTATAGTTTAAGAAGAAGTCATGAATCTTATTCATTGAAAAGCCAGAGTAAACACTCAGGTTTACATCCAGTAATCAGAAAGTTTGGTCATTAGATGACAAGCATAAAATCCAACAGCTTCTTCACCTCGCTTGGTTTTTACTCTGGGAACACTGAGTAGACCTGTCCCATCCAACCTGAGGGGTCTGGAGGATTTGTAACATGCAAGTAAATCAGAAACGTATTTATGCCTAAGACTATTCAGTGCTTTATTGACAAGTAATATGATTTTAAAATCTAAAGATGTAACTAATGGCTTTATTGATAAATAGACTCTGACTGTTAAAGATCCCTCTGGCTGGTGATTGCCCTCCTGCAGCAAGCCATGACTTTGTAGCGCTTTTGCAGGAAGAAGCTCCAGTTGACCTCTGACCTTTTTCTGAAAAAAAAAAAGTCTTAGAGCATCTGGACAGCAAAGACTTCTTTATGATTTACAACTACGGTATAAGATATTTATATAAACAGCCTTACGAAATGATTTAAAATCATGTACGTTTTAATGTAATGTAATGTAATAATGTAAAGACAAAGCTGACCAGAGTCTCAGAATTTGCACAACAACCGGACATGTACTGTTTTCTGTGTATTGTACACAATGCCCAGTTATTTCTGCATTTCCTCTCCGGGGTCTACTACAGAGCAGCGATGGTGACGTCACGCAGACAAGCCTGAGCAGCTCTGCGCGCTCCCGACGCCTACGAGCACGAGCCGAGGCTTCCTCCACATCCAGCAAGAACCAGGAAGTGAAAGTATACACATGGAGGGTGTGTCTTTCTCTGCCAGCGAATGTTGCATTTTTAAAAACACACTCCTCCTCGGATAAATAATGGGGGACTCGGCGAGGGCCAAGCGGCGGGAGCAGCTGAAGCGATGGGACGGCTCCTGCACCGACAAGGCGTCGGCCGTGGCTAGGCGGAGGTGCCGGGGAAATGCCGAGAACGGATCAGGGGAGCCGGAGGCCGAGCTCAGCGACCCGCTTAGGGACCAGCCAGGCTCTGTGGGCAGAGAGGAAAGCAGCCCACTCCTCAAGCGACGGTGAGGAAACGTCTCCTGTCAGTTTCTTTATAACGCCCAGCCAACAGCAAGCTAGCTTAGCTTAAACATCTGCAGATGCTAAAGGAGGAATGTTGTGCGTGGGCTTGGATGGGGGGGTGGACAAAATGACAGACACATCTTACAGTACATTACAGTAGCCCGCCAGCTGCTGCTGTTTAATGAAGCTCTCAATGTTCAGTTCCTTGCTGAACGCGTCAGTGTTCAGTTGTCATGTCTTAAGCCCTAGTAAGCTGGTGGTGCTTGTTGTCTGTAGCCCTGAGAGAGGCCCTGACACCGAACACTTAAACAGCAGGTTTAAAACCTTCACAACAGTCTATGGCTAAGTTATGTGTGTGTGCTTGTGTGTGCGCACGCGCGTAATATTCGTATATTCTGCTCTGATTCTTGTACAATTGCACCAACACCTGTTGTGCATATGAATCGTCTGTACTTGCACTTCCATGGTGGGTGTTACGATTGTATTATCAAGTTAAAACACATTGTGTTGCCCTGTGGAAGAAATGTGCTATGTAAATAATGCTGGCCTGCTAATCTTTTTTGTCTTATTGAGGATCTGCTTGTTCTTGTCCTGCTTGCCTTCACCTCTCACCTTTTCAAATGCCATGGTATTTAGGACCGACCTTATTTTGAAATACTTGTCATACTGTCATTCATAGGGTTGCAACATTTGCGACTGGTGCCCACTGTACACTCAACTGTCACAAATGTTGCAGCAGTATGACTATAAACATGTCTACTGTATGGTCTGAAAACATTGAAATTTGGCCACTCCTCCCCCTGTCCTCTGTTTTTGTAGCCCCCTCTAGATTGCATGCTTAAGATCTGCCACCTGGCCGCTATGTTTTGGTTAAGTCCCGCTGGCACATCCTTTACAATGTTATTAGTTGGGGGCTGCTCACTCACTGCCCAAAGGTTGATGCCCAGAAATGTCCTAAACCAAAAAAAAAAAGAAAAAAAAAAAAGAAAAATACAGGCAGAAGGCAGAGTCTCTGAAGATACAGACACTGTGACACCTCCTAGTTGGTCATAACTGGTGATTGAGAAAATGTTGTATTTGTATGAGTCCATATGTGTAGGATTTAGTGTCATCTAGTATTGAGGCTGCAGATTGCAACCACTTTAATAGCCCTCCCCTCACCCTCCCCTTTTAAGCATGTAGGGCAAACTACTGAAGAAGAAGATGTATTTGATGAATCCCTTTTTACTCTGTTGTTTTACTTTTGCAAACACGGGGCCAAAATACACAGACATGCACATACGGGACCTATACACAAGCATTAATGGAAAGGTTTTAGAGCGAGGTGGCTGTTAGGGGTCTGGTGCCTTGCTCAATGGCACCTCGGCAGTGCTCAGGAGGTGAATTGACACCTCTCAGTCCACACTCGGTATAGGGTGATCCAAGCAAGTCTTAAACTGACAACTTTCCAGTCCCTGCAGACTGAGCTAATGGCGCTTGTAGATCAATCAAAATCTCAAGCGCTGGACTTTTGAGAAATGACCATGTAAAAATAACTTATGTGTTATTGTATATTTTTATCATTTTCAACAAGCTTTAAAAACACCATTAAATTGATCCGACAGGTATCTGCTGTTTACTGCGCACTGAGTGTTCCATTATTGTCCAAAAACTACTAAAGCACATCAGTGAGCCGCACTATGTGAGATGTTTCTTCAGTAACATGATGTCTACTGTGGGTTACTTGGAGTCTGTCCCACATACATCATTTTGAAGTGCAGACTTACATAATCACTAGCACACCAAATTCCCTGCTGGCTGTGAGTCCCTAAGAAATGAATAAATTCATTTAATTCTGTTTGAATTTCATTTGCACTACATTGCCCCGCCATTTTATAGAATTTTCTGGATCTTTTTGAAAACAAACTTAAAATTTGTGTCTCGCTTTTTTGAGATGACTTTCTTCAGTAGGCAAGAATGGCCTTGGGAGTCAGATCCACAGAAGGGGTAGGGATATTTGAAAACATTAGATGATGGAGAGAGGCAGTGTCACCTTGGTTTTAGTCTTTTTAAGGTGATGGTGACAGTTAGAAATCTAATATTGCCAGCCTTGTGCTGTAACTCAACCCCTCTGTCTCATCACATCACTTTGGCTTTTCCTATAGGGCTACTGCAGCAGTGTTGTAAGGTTTCTTTTTTGCCTACTCCCTGGATCAAACACGCTTGTGCTATAAGACATGCTCCTTTTTAAACTGGCAGAATAGCTACAACAGCCAAGAAGTGAATTCACCTAGCTACTTGTATCCTCTGTCTTCAGGAAAAGGGTGAGATTTGACAGAGCTGCAGAGTTTCTGGCTGCGTGTGCCAGCGGGGACACAGAGGAGGCCCAAATGATGCTGATGGAGGCTAAAGAGACCAAAATGAGGAACGGGGAGGATGTGGCAGATATTATCAACTGCTCCAACGCAGATGGAATCACAGCTCTCCACCAGGTGAGGAATTTATTGGTTGATGATGAAATGAATGAGAAATACTGTATTAACATACAGTAACATAGCCGAATGTAAGGTAACCATCATGACATCTTCTCTCAGTCCTTCTGCATCCTCATTCTATGCTACATTGTTGACTAGTTGGTGAGAAACAGTGCTAGAAAGTAAATAATCAAAGTCCCCATATTTTACTCTCTTGTGAAAAACTCATCACATTATGTCACTCATGCTTATCATACTCAATTGCTACATTAGCTAACTAACAAACCATATGGTTACTTTCATTCCCTGTTAGTTAAAGGAAGGTAATGTGTAAGCATATTTTGCCTTTAAGAGTTAATGAGTTAATGTGTGACCGTATACATTCATCAGGAAGTATTGTTAAGGACATGTTTTGATAAGCAAGGGAATAACAATTCCGAGTGGTTTGGAAGAAAGCTGTATCATGGATCTCACAGCTAGTTAATAGAGTAGAGAATACATGGTGTCATAGAGAAGACAACAGACATTCTGCCAGTGATTTCACTCTCACAATCACAATATTTCACAAAAATGTCTGATAGGATACAATTATGGAGTGATGGCATTTTATATGCAAAAGGTCAACTTCACAGTAACATCATGATGTAATGCAAAAACACTTCCTAGCCATTATTCAATACCATAACTCAGGAACAGAAGGGGAGATTGTGTCAATATTTCACATTTGTTCAGATTGTGAATTTGTGACTTTCAATCTCAGTGTCCACTGTGTTGACTGATTAGATCTTATGTGGAGTGTGGAACATGTGCATGTGTATTTTATAATGTGTTGCTTCTTCGTGTTCTGTGAGAATCAGTTTTATTGATCAAACATGTGAACACATACAAGGAATTGGACAGTTTTTTTTGTTTCTCTCAATGATCTTACACACTAATAGACACACAGCAGTAGTCTTCTATCTCACCAAGAACTACCATTAATACCTTGTATTTAATACCTTCAAAGTCTTCACTACATATGAGTTTGGATGTACATGGATTTAAACTGCAACTAAACTGGTTGAAAGAGGCATACAACACCAGGTGGTTATTTTAGTTCTCTCCTCTTCTGCACAGGCCTGCATAGATGGCAGCATGGAGATGGTAGCCTTCCTTTTGGACCACAGTGCCAATGTGAACCAGGTTGACAGCGAGGGATGGACGCCGCTGCATGTTGCTGCTTCCTGCGGCTACCGTGACATCGCAGAGTGTGTAGTATTCATGTCCCTATAGTTAGCAGAATACAGCAGCGTAACAGCTGTAAGAAACACTACTCTTTGCCACAATGCAGCGTTGGTGCCAGAGTATTTCTGCATTCAACAATACTAACATTGTTGTCGTGTTTGGCAGGACAACAAGTCAGCTAAAGCATGAGTGGGCTTGCCTGGAACACGCACGCATGCAACTCAGTTGATTTAACAATTGATGCAAGTTTTTTCTACAATATCACGTTCGTTGTCACGGAATACGTTTTTTGATTTCACTTTGAATATTGAATGTATTTGAACCCCAAATATAAATAGTGTGATAGCTTTAGCTCTGTATTCATAGTTTGTTGTCCTGCTGAAGACTTTGTAAACATTTTTACTGGGAAATGGATTCTCACTCTGTCTGTGTTTGTCAGTTTCCTATTGCAGGAAGGCGCTTCTCTCTCTGCTGTGAACTGTGACGGTGACGTTCCTCTGGACATTGCTCTGGATGAGAGCACTGAGTCACTTCTTCAGGATTACACTCTTAGACAGGGTGAGGGCCATTTTTCACAACTATGCCCCCCCCCCCCCAAAAAAAAGAAAAACACGATGTTTCAGCATTTGTTTCAGCTTGTTCTGGGATATGCTGCACTTTGTCACAACAACCTTTCCTGGAGGACATTAAGAGTTACTGAAGCAGTTGTGTAAGGAAGGGGGCAAAAAAGAGCCTCAGCAAGACATTTAAACCCTGCTACTAAATAGAAGCATTATAAGAGAGGAATTTCTGGGTTGATAACGATGACTGATGATTACTGTTTGTTGGGGCCAATGCCATATTAACTAATATTAGTCTTACATTTATACAAAAATGTGAAGAGGAAAATAAATATACATTTTTTGCTTGATAAGTTTATTTTTCTAATCACAATTGCAGCACCATTTTTAGAGTTAGCCATCTCTTACATCTCTGTAAAAAGAATCTGCAGTTATAACCTTTAAAAACATGAGTTTTAGACTACTGGCCTAATTGATGTGCCTGAGCTGTGTGACATCACTGGTCCCTCCTCCCTCTGCTGCTGCTAGGGCAGCTATGTATTTGACATTTCCTCTTTGTGACTAGGTGTGGACTTGGAGGCAGCCAAGCGGATGGAGGAGGAGCAAATGATGTCAGATGCCCGGACCTGGCTGAATGAAGGCCCACCTAGTGATTTACAACACCCTAGGACTGGGGCCACCCCACTGCATGTTGCTGCTGCCAAAGGCTATGTAGAGGCCCTTAAGTAAGCATCTCCTGACCGTTTATTTTTTTTATAATCGATCTGTGTTATATTTGAACTCAGAATTGCCATTGTCTTTTTCAAGTCTGTAACGGGGCCCACATTGTCTCATCCACTGTTATCACCTTGCTGTTGTGTTATCCAGGATACTGTGTCAGTGTGGGTTGGATGTGTCAGCTGTGGACTTTGATGGCTGGACACCTCTCCACGCTGCAGCACACTGGGGTCAGGGGGAGGCCTGTCGCATTCTGGCTGAGCAGCTGTGCAATATGGAGGCCCGCAGCAATGGGGTGAGGCCCAAAAATAGAAAAACTTTTCTCATCATGTCACACATCTGTGTTTGGCCTGTAATTTCATTCACAGGAAGTTAATTTATCATGACATGCATGCATTTATCAAGATGCATTTTGGTATTTTTTAGGGTCAGACACCGTTCGATGTAGCTGATGAAAGTGTTGAGGAGCTCCTGGAGGAGTTATCACAGAAACAAGCCAAAGTGAGAAAGTGTTTGTCTTTACGTGGTATTATATACATGTAATTTATGTGATTTAAAAGATCACTGACAACTGCCTCTCTCTCTCTTTCATTGGCACAATGAAAAGTCCATATTGGATAGGCAAAACCAACAAGGCTCCACAGCTCCGAACACACAAAATAAAAAGCGGAGGTTAGTATTCATCTGTAATTCATCCTAAATATATTACAATCTTCCCAATTAAAAACTTCCAATCATTCTTATATGTGACCAAATGCATGTATTAACCCTGACATTACATTAACAGAAATGTTCAAATGGAAAATGCCTTACTCCTAGTAACACCTATGACCTAACCAAACATACTGTGGGCAAATAACAAATGATGAGATAAAACGTGCCATGGCATCAACATAGTGCCCTCAGTGCCAACATCTGTTTCCATGTATTGTCTTCCAGGAGCTCAGTATGCAGAATGAGCAGCAAAGACAAGATGAATGTGCAGGACCAGTCTAAAGAGAGGGGTGTTTCAGGAGGCCTGGAGCTGAGTGAGGAGAAGGAGAGCAGCCCTGGTAAACCAGCCACTGTGTTTAAACTTTGAGTAGATATTCTACATACTGTAACTGTATTTGTGTGTGATAGTGCATAAGATGCTGGTTCTGTTTTTTCAGAAAGCTCCACCTTGTCCAGTCCAGACACTGAAAGTGTAACCACATCCACAGTCAGCTCTGC
Organism: Acanthopagrus latus; assembly: GCF_904848185.1. Classification (NCBI taxonomy): domain Eukaryota; kingdom Metazoa; phylum Chordata; class Actinopteri; order Spariformes; family Sparidae; genus Acanthopagrus; species Acanthopagrus latus. The sequence continues at coordinate 28,350,460 of NC_051039.1, read as the reverse complement.
TGACAAGGTACAAATCACACAGTATAATCCAGGATGACACACAATAGGTTACTTTCTTTCACAGCCAAGGGTTGTTACTCACATTATGAAGTAGAATGTAGAAAAGCTGGATGGAAATTCTTTAAATCTCATCAACATTTCAATGGTTTAAGCTCACCTGAGGTACTCTTGCAAATTTGTGAGTGTCTTAAATTAGTAATAAAAAGTAATTTGTTGAATAAGTTAAAAAAAAACAAAAAAACAAGGCAACCTCACATAAGTATCAAGGTTTGTCATTGTGGATTCAGAAAAAAAGCCAGTGTGCAATAGAGTCTCTAATGTAAGTGGGATTTCAAAACCAACAGCAGTTATGAATATCCCCCAATCAGGAAGTACATGTATTTCAGTGTGAATACTTTTCTAATCAGTTCATTTAATCTGAGCGGTTCAGCCCACATAGCTGCCAACACACCCAGAATTTCATCAGAGGTCTCAGACACACCCCTCTTGAATGCTTTTGGTCTTGATTTAAGCATGTCAGTCAAAAAGACTAATCTGAACAGCATGTTGACATTTATTATGATTTCCCAGTGGTGAGATAAATCAGAATTTTAATAAGCGATAGTTGATTACAGTTTAACTTAAGGCACTTTCTCTTGTGTCTTATGTGGTACAGACACCAGAGGAGAAGGATGATGAGTTGAAAGAGCAGGACAAGGCAAACCGCACTGCCAGAGTCCAACCCACTCCTCAGACGAGGGAGAACATGGCTGAGAGCCCCAACACTCCCAACACTGACAAGCGCAAGAAACAACAGTAAGAAACAACAGTGTGATTTGAACAGAAGTACAAAAGCTATATTTTTCTCAACACCAGTTAATTTTTTTATGCTGTACCCAAACAATACAAAAAAACAAAAACCTTTTTCTGAAATATGTTTACCTGTTTTACATAGATAATTTCATACAGGTGTATGGTGAATAAGGTCAGAATGTATATATTTGTATAATATATAGGCTGCGGATGTATGTGTGTTTAGGTTCCAGGCTCCAGCCAGAGATGAAGAGTCTGAGTCTCAGAGGAAAGCTCGCTCACGACTGATGCGGCAGTCACGCCGCTCTACACAGGTACTGCTTACTAGTGATTGGGGGGTCGTTAGGATTTATGATGCAACAACTCCTATTGATTCTCTTTTCTGTTATTTTTATAATTATGCAAAAAAAAAAATTGACAACCCCTCTATCAGTAAACAACTTTTTGTATCCAAAAACAGGGGATCATCTCCCTGTATCGCTTACTCGTTTTTCTGTGCGTCAGTCGCTTCTCACCTCTTTCATCCGTCTATATTCAGAGTCTCAATGTTTATCACCTGGATAAAGACTGAATGCAATATAGTGGCATTGATGAATTTTTTTGGAGTATATGAGCACAGTATCGGCCCAATTGGTGCATCCCTAATACAAACATACGTATATTGAAAACATAATATATATCTATATTTTCCATTAGTAAATTCAAAAAGTAAAACTCATATTCTAGGTTCATAACACATAAAATGAAAGTCCATTTAACAAAAAGTTATAATCAGAAAGACCTGCTATAAACTATGTTCAGTTATGCACCCAATACTCAATACTTAAGGTTATTGAAGCCCAGGTTGCTTTGATAGATATATAAATATACTTAGATATATACAAATAAAATGAGTGTTTTGTTTTGCTGTGTGTTGGCAGGGTGTGACTCTTACAGACTTGAAAGAAGCAGAGAAGACCATGCCTAAAGCTGCAGATCAACCACTTCGCAACATACAGCCTGTTAGCCCTATTGTAACTGTCACGCCTGCTGAAAGAGGTGAGTGAGGATTAAATTGTTCATGACCTCCAAAATGTATTACCTACTTCTGTTGTTTCACCAGCTGTAGTGTTTTCTGGGGGCAAATGTCTCTAAAACAGTACCTTGTTATAAGTCAAGATAGCAAACAAAGTAGCCATGATCACAAATGCAGCACAGCTAGTCATAAATCAGTATCAGATATGTGTTGTTTGCCTGTCACACCATTTGGTTGGAGGCCCACTTCTGTTTACTGTAAAACAAGAGGACAAAATAAGAAAACATGATGTAGACTTTGGGTGGAGTGGTCTTCAGGATAGTTTAGATAGGAAGTGAGGTTTTCTCATATGGGCGTTAAGGGCTACTGCTGCTAAGGATGTAGTGTTATGTGTGATTTGTCCGCCAGGGTGGCTGTCATACTCATCCTCTGAGATGTGTCTTTCTCGAAAGTACACAACTCACTCAACCTGACTCCACCCTTGTTTTGTTAAGTTTTTATATGATGGGGAACTGAATGTTTTCTGGTCTAATCGGATTGACACCATGGTTCTCCATGTGAAACCAGTAATCTCTCATCAATAGTGCTACAACAACTGATCAGTTAGTTGTCAACTCTTTAAATTAATTGCAATTAATTTTCTTTCTTAATTATTTTTAAGAAAGAATATTTGAATATTTTCTGCTTACTTAACTCATGTTTCACAAGGCCAAAAATATCATGTTTTTCATGTTAATCTGAGGCAGAAATTTACATTTGGGACCTAATCTACCTGATGACTGCTTAGATTAATCTTGAACTGAGCTACTGTCTCACTGAAACAAGATGTTATTTGCTCTCTTCTAAATATCCACCGGGGCATGGGACATGGTTAGTTTAATTTTTGGCCTAACCAGAAGTCCCATAAGAGTTTTTTTTGTCCACCTTCATGTGTTTCAGATACAGACCCAGTGAAGCAGGAGGAGCCAGAGGGAGATAGGCGCCTTGGAGTAAGGGACAGGAGGAGAGGGAGGAGGGAGAGACGCTCCACGGGCATCGTTCAGCCAGGTGGAGAGGTAAGAAAGATTGCATCAACCTTACATCATAACAAACATGGCATACAGTTCAGTGTCAAAAAGCCATGGCAAAGGTTTGCTTTAATTGTGGCATCAGCAAACCAGTTCCTGCATTTGCTCATGTTTTGCAGCTGTATGTGAGTGTGAAAGTCGGGGAGAGGCCATCCAAACCACTTCCTCATTGCCACGACACAACTGAATACTCAATACAAACACTTTTTTTCAAAGAAGAGAACTTTGCTGACTGGAAGTCATGAGGTTTACATGTGTTTCTAGTGAAATCGCATGTGTCATAGTTCTACCACCAAAAGAGTTTAAGCTTTCTTTTAAACCTCCTTAAACTCATGCTGTGCAGCCAAACCTCCTTTTAGAATTGATTACACATATGTCAGGCTAAAATTAGGGAAACGTGTATAAAATGATGCTTAAAGGTGTGTAAAACACTCTTATTTAATTACAGTTAAACACATGCAGTGGTGGGTTTGAGTATGTGAGTATCAGTGTGAATATCATACACCTTTAATAAAATGCTGGTTCAATGCTGGATACAGATAGCATATGAGACTATCAGAGAGTGTGGGGTAAGATGATTTAATGGGAAACAAGAGAGGGAGAGCAAATGGTTGATGGTATAATGAATACAATGTGCCGCAGAGCTACTACATTCTACATGCTTAAAATGATTTCAGAGTCATGTTTAGCAGAGACCTACAACAGAGATGCCAGACAGTGTGGTTTTACTCATCTTTGAACATCACATAGAGAAGTATCAGATTCGTGTGAAATGATTTGCCCTCTGGTGTGTATTATTTCAGCTGACACTGCTGGTAAACTCATGTCCAAAGTGCAGTGCTATGTAGCTGACAAACTGAACCCTTTTTTTCTGCAGAATGAAGATGAGGATGCTCATTCGGACGACACAAACAGTAACACTCCTAACAAGTGAGTGTTGTTATTGTCTTGCTGTTTGGTCCCAGTCCTAAAAGATTCCCTCCAGACATGTTTTACGACATTTAGAAAATGCTCTTCTTTTCCTCAGCAAATTATCATTATCATCAATTATCTGGTAAAAAATCCTTAAAAATTACATATTTTCCTTCTCTCCTTGTAACAATTACAGTCTATGAATGTGAATATGACTATGAATTGTTTTTTTAATGTGGAGGTCTCCTTCACTGATAAATCACTTCTCTGTGTGCACTGGAGGCTTTGAATGTCCACATCACATTTGTGTCTGCATGTACATCATTCAGCACAGTGGACAGAAACATTCAACTGGGTTCAGGCTGATCATATTCTGACTTGTGTGACCTTTAAGTTGTCAAGCTGAAGGTTTTTGAAGAGCTGCACGGAAAGACTGTTTAAAAAAGGCTTCTCTGAATTTGTTTGTGCACTTGCCTGTTTGAGTTGGAAACTAAATGTAGTCTTATATCCAGGACAGGAGCGGTACCCTTTTAACAAGATATATATGTAATCATTTGTTTCTGTGGAGGATTCTCTGACAGGGCTTTAAAGGTGTCTCATGTTTCTCTGCAGTGAGAGACAATTGGGAGATCTGTCTGGTGACTACAGAACGGTACGTGTCTGACCCTCTTCTCACAGAAAAGCTCACACATACCTGAATAACACAAGTAAGGGCCTAGAGCGAGACAAACCAGGACAGGCATGATAGCCAACAGGCTTTAAAGAAAAATGAACAGAAACAGGCTTTACTTGAGTAGCAACCAAGCTATTTCCAACTGTATGTATTTGAACAATTTGTCGTTCATTTTCCAGAACAGTTTGCTTTGTGAAATCCAGGAGAACAGGAGTGAAATATTTTCTCATGTGAAGAGTAAAATGGTCTGTTCATATACTGCTAAAGCAACACTTACAATAAAGAGTAGCTACACTGTAGTATAATTTTGCCTGAAGATAAATATTCTTATTTGCCCAGTTCTGTTCAGGATTATTACCTTTATCCTTAGAAACAGACATATTTTAAGCCACTATAGTGGAGGACAGACTTTGTTTGTTGTGCAAGCTTGATGAAATTGCGAATGAGGTTCACTTTTTTCATTTGCTGCCCGTCTACAAGATGTAATGTATGTACTTAAACTAAAACATCCTCCATGTATGCTTTTTCTTTGAAAAACCTGGTGTTGTTTGCCAATATTGAGAAAGAAAAATCACAATAACAGTTCAATACTTACCTGCAAAATAATCTGGAATTTTGTAATTAAATTAAATGTTTGACTGATGCTACTTTGCTTTTGGTGTTGTGTTAACCCATTGAGAGTTAAGCTTTTTGTGTGCATGACACAAAAATAGAAGCATTCAGAGGATCATATCATCTTCAGTTTCTCATGGTCTGTGCATGCGTTTCCCACTAGCTGTACTTCAAAGTACTGCAGGAGAATCTGGCTCTAAAGGACAAGCTGCAGGAGATGGAGCTGCAGCTCAGCCAAAACAAAGTGGAGCTAGAGCGACTCCGACAGGTTCGGCAGGTTTGCTTCTATATCTCATCTTTTAAATCTGTCTGTGTGTGTTGTGTGTTTGTGTGTGTGTGGGTGAGTGAGTGCTATATGGGTGCTGACAGTTTTGAGGAGAGTGTGTGAAGTCTTTAATTGTTGTTTTATTTTTCATTTTCAGTTCAGTTATCCACTCTGTAAAATCATAGATCAATCACAATCTTAATTTGCTCGTTTTATTTATTTATTTATTTATTTTTTAACTCTGATTAAATTGAGAATATGTGCACATGATAGTGTTTCTCTCTGTGGCAGAGTCAAGAGGGCAACACAGACAGACCAGCCCTGCTGGAACTGGACAGATTTGTAAGTTTGCTCTTTAATGTTCTTTATACATATATACTAATTGTACTAGTTCTACCAGTTAAATTGAAATTTTTGAAATTAAATTGGATTTTTTTTTCTCAGTCAGCGAGTAGAATGTTTTACATGTAAAGATGTAGAAGTAAATTTTACACATTGAACAGAGCTACCATTTCCTGTTCTTGTGCTTTGAACTGTGAAGTGTGACGTCTTCAGTGCATTTATTTGAGTTTATTTAAAGTGGCTGCATATCAACAGCTATCCAAGTTCAGCAGAGCATGAAGCCAAAATGTCACTTACATTAGAAGAAGTTTCACAGGGTTCTATAAATAACAGCAGCAGTTTATGACATTCAAACTGTTGTTCACAGGAGAAGTTGGCCCTCCAGAGGAAAGCAGTGGAACTAGAAGATGAGCTAAAGGTACACGAGTCCACTGCAACACTCATTACTTACTGTACTGGTGACTGATTTAACCTGACTGACTCTTCTGGCTATTGGATTGGCATTAATAGGGATTCACACAGTTTAGCAGGAGGGCACATTTTTACAACATTATTATACGTTTAAAACTAATGTAATACATGTAATATGCCTCGGCTCATTTTGATGTTAGAAAAGGAGTTATTGACCAACAGAAGCGATCGGTTGTAGCCACCATGTTTTTATCGTTGTGCTACAAGCACAGCAGGGAGCAAATATGGTCAGTTTGTCAGTACTGTAGATAAGTTAGCACTGTATATTGTTCAGTCTTCTGCAGTGTTGGGAAACATTACGTTCCAGAGCAACTTTCTATGTAACAAGATTACTGTCATTTAAAAGTAACGGATCACGGTCTCCTACTGAGAAAAGTGACTTGTTTTCTTGTTGAAAACAAGAATACATGCTTATATAGGCAATGTTTGCAGCACGTAGTTTACAGTATACATTACATCATCTTTAAACGTGTGAACAATGAACCGGCGTCTGCTCTCTGACATCTTTCTAGCTGAGTTGCACCTTTTGTTGTTTTTGTGGAAATGAGAAATATGGTGAAATACTTTCTGTAATGGATTACTTTATTGAAAACACAAGTAAATACTGCATTATTTGAAGAGTATCTCTGTAATGCATTACCCCTAACACTGGTCACCTGTGGCCAAAGGTCATAAAAACACAGATTTTTGTAAGTTTTTTACTGGTAAGCGTTCCTGCAGTGTTTTTACAGCAGACGTGGGTTGCCTCTCCTGAAACAAAGACCACCTCTGGTAACATCAAAAGGAGTAAAACATTCAATTTAATGGTTAAAGAGCAGAGTCTCAATGTCACAAGGCAAATGTCTAATGATATATTTAGTAAGTGTGGTTCTTGTTTTGCAAGACATCTAGTAACTGAAGTTGTCATTAGATAAGATGACCAGAAATCTGCAGTTTAGCTTAACCTCCAAACACAGCTAATCTTGTCAGACACTGAGCACCAAGCAACAGCCCCATAGAGATCTGAAATAGTTTTCACATGCCTGAAGTTTGCAGAATTCTCTGGGGGGACAATCTCAACAATCTCAGGATTTGTTGTACACACTGATTTTGAGTGTTCTACTTGTTTGTGTCTGTTGTCTATTAAAGTAATGTTAATATATCTGACGACTCTTGGAAGAATAGCTGGAATCCTAATAAATGTTTGATGATGTTTTATAGGTTCTGGGGGACCTCAAAGCAGACAACCAGAGGCTCAAGGATGAAAACGCCGCCCTCATTCGAGTCATCAGCAAACTCTCAAGATGAACCTTAAAACACATGCGCATGCGCACACACACACACACACACACACACACACACACACACACACACAGATAAAAAGTATTACATTCTTCTTTTGCCCAACTCAGAAGACACAAACCAGGATGGGAGACGACAGCATCAAACATCTGCACAGCACATTCAACAGTAACTGGAACAACGTGTAGATTTCAGGGTTATAAGTCTGTTTATGGGCCTTTATGTTTTGGCAGATCTACTGTATAACAAGCTGAACTGCACCTCCTGTGGACTGACAGGATGATCCTGTTCACATCCACTTTTATATTAAGTTTTTATTGTTGTATTTTTTTAACTGGAATATTTTAATGTGCTTAGCTTTTCTGAGACTTTGTATAAAATCTGTATTAAGATACCTAAAGCCATGCACAGTGTGAGCTCACAGTAATGTTTTAGATAGCTTTTCTTGACCTCTGAAGGGATGGAGACATAAAAATGCCAGTCAGGTGTAGGGGTTGGTTACTATAAAAAAAAAAACTAAAAAAAAATGTAGTACAGAAGACTTACATGTGCCAAAAACCAGCCCCAGTTTTGCATGTCCTTTGGGGTAAACTCCAGTGGTCAGTGTTCTCAGGATGAGTGTTGGGTTGCTTTCTGTTTTGGCTGACTGCTGAATAGGTGGACCAAATCTGCATGCTCATCTCTCCCTGCTCCTCCGAATGTATATTTAATATGTATATTTATGTACAGGGGCCATCTGTTCTGAGAGTGATGTAAAGGTGTAGTTGTGGTCTCTGTTTCTAAAAATGAGAGAGAGGTTTGGGTGCTAATGGTGGACGTCAGGCACAGCTCGTGTTCAGATGGGTTTTTACAGTAACTGTTTGTTACAGTCGACAGATCTTAAAGAGGGTGAGGAGAATGCATGCTCTAGCCTTAGTACTGGGAGTAAGTAGAAAATTTCACTTTGCCATTTTGACTGGACGCTTCTGACAGCAACGACCTGTAAACTAAGTATTCACCCTGTGACGGACGGCTGTTACCACCCAACAGACAGGCCAGATGGGTCAACTTCTGAATGTTTACTCCAACTTTAGAGAAAAAACCTGCATGTCCAATTGTATTTTGATGCTGTGCCTTTCAATATACATTTCTAAGTGATATTTCTATTTTTCTTTGGTAAATGTACACTGTTAAGTATAAAATACAGTATGGGCATACATTATCAAGGCTCTGTTGTACTTTATAGTGACTTTCCATGGAAAATATGGTCACTTAAGTAGATACAGCTGTATAACTGTAACTGTAGAACTAACTATAGATGCACATATTGACTTATTGCTTATCTCATTATCATTTTGGTGACTATGTTGAAGGTATTTTTGGTATTTAAGAAACTGTTAAGCCATAAGAGCCAGTACATAGTCTGTCCACCAGAGAGCTCAGCTCCAAGTTTATGTTTCAGCTGTAAAGTGTCCCACTCCATACATCTTAGTAAAAAATCTGTAAAAACTGATATAATTATTTAATTTTTACTATTTATATAATCAAAAGTAATTTCCTAGCAATACATGTACCGAAGTATTCAAAGTACAAGTAAAAGAAATGTATACATGTATTCACATGTATGTTTATACTGTATACTAAGGGGTGACTCACTATCAACCTAGCTGATTATTCGATCAGATATTCAGTTGTGCTCATCAGAATCAGGTGTCATCGGTTTTGAATCCAAATGGCACTACAATAAATCAAGAATACTATACTAATACTATTTTTTGCATTGAAGCAGAATGCAGTATGCAAAGTAACTGAATAAATAAATGAAACATACTGGAGTAAAAAGTACAATATTTGACTCACAAAATGTGAGGTGAAAGTGTAATGCAGCAGAAAATGAAAAGGGTAATTATCTAAATCTATTTTTAAATTGGATTCTTCCAACAGGGTTTGAGATATTCAGTTAAATGTATATGCAAGACAGCCTATTTAGCATTGCACCTCCACAAAGTTGGGAGATTCAGACGATACAGATATAAAAAGTAATGTTGTAGATCCAAGCCAAACAATTTTAGTCTGTAATGAAAGTCTACATTTCCCATGATGCAACATAATAGCATATTCTCATGAAACCCTCCCTGGCTTCTAAATGCCCACATCTTCCAGTTTGTAATGCAAGCTTTCAGTAATAAAGGTTAACAGTCTCAAAGATCAAGCTGAAGCCATCGACTTCTTCACAGCCAAAGAAAACATTATACAAGTGTTCAGACCAGCAGACTAAACTTAAACTATGAGACTCCCCACTAGTTGTTCAGGTACAAGCAGAACTAGTTCTACTTATTTGCAGCACAGCACCGTTTTAGAGGCCAAGTTGAGCAAAATCTTTATTGACCGAGAAGAGCAATCACAAATGATGATAGAATATACAACCCCACCAGCATGCCAGCGTTTTCATAGAAACTGTACAATGTGAAGGAATGTATGGCGCAGGAATACATAGTTAAGAAAAAGAAAAGTTATACATCCATATGTTCTGGTACAGTACAAGTCGATTTCAATTTAGTATTACTGGTCAGTTTTAAAACCCTCCTCCTCTCCCATATAATACTGATCATAGTTCTGTGTTAGTGTCACCTTCATTTCGCTGCTTTCCGTCTAAGGATCACTGGGTTAGTCTTTTCTCTTTACTCTCGGCGTCAGTCCGTGTGTGTGAGACCCGACACTGCCGAGGTCATCGGCAGCAGCAGGCGGTGCCTGGCTCAGCCTCTTCCTGTGCTTTCTGTGGTTCTACTCCTACACACCTGACTGGATCTCCTGACTGCAAGCTACAACTTATGAAGCAATCTGAATGAGCAAGAGGGGGAGGGGGCTTTGTAGGGGGAATGACGTACATTAAGGCAAAGGGGAACATCAAATAAAAAAGATTAAATTAGTTTTTTTTTGTTTTTCTCCACATGATCGTAGTTAGTGCTAAGGCCTCATGGCTAAAAGGAGCAAGAGTGCTGAGACTCATAACTACTGATTTTAAGTGGTTTTGGTATCGTTTCTCCAATTTGTAACATTCAGTCCCCTCCAATTACATTTGTATTATTGGAGCAGTGAACATGTGCAGAGCTGTATCTGATGATGCCCCTTTTCCACCAAGGCAGGTCGAGGCTGGTTCAGAGCCAGTGCCTCCTCTCAACTAGTTATCTGCAGAAGCCAGGAAAACTAGTTCAAGAGCAGCACTAACACGTTGCTAGTCCAGAACAAAGAACCCCTTACAACATGGATTAGGGGCAGGTTTACTGTGACCAAGGACCAACTAAAACCTAATGGCTGCCATTTTTAACAGCCAGAGCTCATGTAGTGTGTCTGATTTATTCACCAAGAATCAACAAAAGATTTTCACTATGAATCAATACCAGCGTAGGAAAAACTAGCTCGCTAAAGGCTAGGCCTTACAAAGGTTAACATTATCAGCTTACAAGAATCAACATGTAGTGTTTAATTGCCTTTTACTTAACCATAATCGCTTTGAAAAGCATAAATGTGTTCAACGTAGGCATGTGAGGCCTTGAGCAACATTTGTAGAAGTTGATGTAGTCCGATGTAGCCTTTCCTAGTGATGCTGGGAAAAAACGCAACTCTACGGTGAGACTATTGGCTGCCCTCACACAGCCCAGCAGAAGCACTTGGTGGAAAGGGGGTATTATAAGTAACCTGTATAGATAGTCTCTACTACAACAGGGCTACAGATGGTTATTAGTTGGTAGTGAGAGTAAGCCCTTGATATACAGACTAACTGATAGCAAGCACTGCTCGTGCACACAAGGCATGACAAAAATACATTATTTGATACATGAGGCAGATTTTTTTTACCCTATACTTATTTTTTACTCCCTTGTTCACTTTGGCCCCAGTCCCCATCTGAAGGGGAGGTGGGTGAGTACATTTAGGGAAGGGAGGGAGGCGCTGTAGAGTAGATTTGAATCAATTTCAAAGGCAGGTATTGGTAATCATATCAAAATACAGCCAGCAAGTGAGTAGGCAAGCAAAGGAATACTGTAGTGTGTGAGTGGGAGTGTGGGGGCAGGTGGATGTGGTGGGGCCCGCTATGAACACAACAGCTGATTAACAGTGATGTGAATACAGTCACATTACACAACCACTGATACAATTATATAAAAAAGGCAAACAAAAATTGATTGTACAGTTGCTTTTCCACATGTACTTCATACTGAGAGAGGAAGACACCATTCTGGAGAGGTGGAAGGCGGGGTTAATCTCTTCAAGCAGCGAAAATAAAAACAAAGGGCTGTGTGTGAGGAAGTAAGGTGCTACATAGCACAGCTCAGTTGGGGGTGGAGCGAGGATGGCAGGTTGGTGAGCAGAGGTGACTTGTGTGCAATCAGTGAAACATTGGGCAGGTAGGGAGGTGATGGACGGACGGACGGAGGGAGGGAGGGGAGTGGTCTGCTACTGCTGATGCTACTGCTGCTGACAGAGAGGTGGGAAGGATGCTGGGGTATTAAGACAGTGAGGTGGGAACTAAGGCATGAGAGCATGAAATGCACAACAATGTAAAAACAAACAAGGCAGAAATGGTGGACACAGGGCGGGGATGGGGGGAGCGGCTGAGGAAATGCAAGGGGCGGGAGGATTTTGATTCCCTCGCCCCTCAAACACAAAGGCCTCTTTTAGTCTTTCCAGTCTTTCTTGATGTTGAGGTTCCACTCCCAGGACAGGTGGTCATGCTTGTCGTCGTCAGTAAACTTTGATTTGATGACGTAGTTGCCGCGGGCCAGAACACCTTTAGGAGCCTCCTCCACTGTGGTCAGGAAGTCATATTCAGCGGGACGAGGCCCGTAGCTGCCCACCATGTAGTCTGACTTATCAACTGTCAACAAACAAGAAGATACATTATCGTCAGAGAGAAATGTTTGACATTGGTGCCTATTTGGATGGCAGCGACTAATGTTTATTTCATTATCAATTAATCTGATGACTGTTTTAATGGTTATTTGTTTTTATCATTTATTCTATAAAACGTTAAATAAATAAATAAATAAACTATGAAAAACGCTCATCACTCCAAGTTCTCAGAGCCAAAGTGACATCTTCAAATTGGTTCTCTTGTCAGACAAACAGTCCATGTCACAAAGGATTGTCATTTAATATCATAAATGACACAAAAGCAACAAATCCTCTCATTTACACTAGAACCAGCAAATGTTGACAAATTAACAGCTGAAAAACGAACAGAATTCATTGACATAATTCAACACACATGAGGAGAGAAGAGTCAGCCCTCTGTGTTTGTGACATTGTTTGTGTCTGTGTTTGTGACTAACTGCTAGCTGGCAGTCTGCGTTTCTAAAATGTATTTTCATGTTGTTACAGTAGTTTGTCTCATCACTTTTGAGTTATGAATGCACCCAAAATAAAAACAAAGTAGTGCCGGCAACTGTAGCTCATAAGCAAATGACAGACCTTGTTGTTTAGGAGTGGTATTGAAGAATAAGGACCAACCAAGTCTTTAATGGTTAAGTACTAGCCCCTTTCACACAGCGATTCAGCATTATCGCCGCAAAGAAGGCCTTTACACTGCCTTTGTCTGTTCACACTGAGCCAATGTGTCATTTCATACAGGATGCTGGCGCTGCAGAAGCAAAAGAGGCGTGAAGGTACACATCATAACCCTGAGATCTGTGTGGGTTTTTCTCAGTGTGTTTCCACCTAAACATGTATCAGCCTACTGTTTATAATCATATGGATGCCGTTATAATGGGTTGTGATTGAGATCCTGACCCACCATGCATCATGGAAAGTTATTTGTTTGCTCTTACATGACATAATCGGCATTACTGAACAGTGGAGCCAGTCTGGTTCTAACCCACGAGGAGGGGTGCTGTTTTCTGAGGGAATCTTCATTGAAGTCTCTGTCAGGAGTGATGGTCGGAAAGAAAGACAGACCCTTCACACATATGGTATTTGTTTCCTCATATAAGATGCTGAAGACACTTCTTGCTCCCACTTTACTGTTGTTCGGTCTTGTAACTTTGCTTTGTGGGTTGAAGTGTGGGATGTTTCTCTTTTATTTGATGAGTGAAGGACCTGTTTGGCTGTCAGGCTGCGAAAGCCAACACACCCCTGTGCGCTGCCAGCTTTTTCATTCACACAGTGTCTTGCCTCTGTTGCAGCTCGTTACTACCTCCCCTGGCGATTCAGAGGTGAAAGGAAACTGTCCCCTCATTCTGCCTCTGTAACTTTCACATAGGCGAGGATATGGTTTATTGGTGCAAGATCCCTGCCTTTCAAAGACAGTGTGAATGGGGTGATTGATTGTTTAGAAGCAGGAGCTGTATGTTTGAGGAAATCATTTCAACTAGGCCAAGAGAAATTGTTTACTTACTCTTTACTCCTTTCCTGTACGTCTGCTGCACATACTTCAGACCTGAAACTATCTCCTTGTTCACCTGAGGAGGAGACAAAACAGTGTTAAAGACAATCATAGATGTGTTCTGTTTTGTTAATACATAGGTTATAAATTAACAAGGACTTGTCCCTGAAAGGTTGCCAAAATATGAAAACAGAGAATCCTGTTTGGCATTTAACTTGTTTCTGTCAATGAATATGGCAATATAGTCACGACTGTGTTGATCTTTACACCTCTTATTGTCCAGGCTCCATGTAGATGTATTCTGTGAGCAAAACTGGCTAATACTAAAATCAATTTTATGACATGAGACTGAATATTTCCTGGATTTTTTTGTGTAGTTAGTATGATACAGCTTAAATGTCTTCTGGCCTTAATGCATTTTGCATTGATTAATATTTCTGGAAGTTGTTTCTGGATGAACACAGGATGACTACTGTTTCATTCCAAGAAAACAGACTATGGCTCTTTTCCTTGTATATAACTGTAGCTACAGCAGCACTCACCTTAAAGCTGATCTTTATTTTGTATTCAACTCCCTCTTTCAGAATAAAGGCCTGCTTCTTAAAGCATTCCAAGTCTCCTGTTACAAATGAAAAGGGAAAAAAGCATAGGCATTAATATTTTGTACATCATAGTGAGAGTTATGCTGGTCACAGGAGAACTCAGGACCAAACCGAACGATACAATGTCGACATTAAATATTTGTGGAGAAAAATCCTTCCTGTGTCCTTTTTACAGTTTAAACATGGAATGCTTCCACGTGTTCCAAACACTGAGAATTCAATGATGACATTTTTCTGGCCAACCAATTCTACTGGATAGTACTTACCCCTGATAACCACCACATTACTATCGAAGAACTAAAAACTAGAACTAGAAGAACAAAAAAATTCATACAGATACACTGTACTGTAGACCTGATAATTAAAAACCTAAACATCAGATTTTATATTTTGGAGTCGACAGCAGCCCCCTGGGTGTCCATGAAAACAGGCTCTTGATTTGCGCATTAGCTTCCTGCAAGCTCCCGCTGTGCTGAGCATGTGCTCTCCTCTTGCGAGTACCTTAGCCTTGATGCCACAACAATACAACATCACATCACAGAAGTTGCAGTGATTCCTTACTGGCAGTGATCTAATGCACTAACTACGTTTGTATGACTCATCCTCTGCAGGCTTTTACTGGAACTTCAGAAACAACCTAAAGATGCATCTCACTTAAAAACAAAAGGAAAAATACTACAATCCACTTGTATTTATCTCATCATCAGGATGTTTTTTAAATGGGCTGAAATATCAGATATTATGAACGATTAAAATGTTTAGAATTTAGTTGGGGTGGTTTTGTTACCTTTGACCCTACACTCTGAGGTGCAAGTTATTAGGTCGATCTTTACAATCAGATGCAATCCAATAGACTGAATCATTGTGACAACAATAGGCACTTCTCGGTAGACAACTGTTTTTTGCTGGCATTGCAGAGATATGTGAAATCAGCAAACTGCCTGAGGTTTCTGCTGTATTCATACTGAATCTGATATAAAAACCCAACAGGGACATCTTAGGCTAATCATTAGTTTGGGGTAAGCTCATGCTGTAATTTTCTTTAGTCTGTGGCCCACCATGTAAATTAACATTAGTGGAAGTGTTATTAATGAGCTATAACAGCATCAAATATGAAATTTAAATCAATTAAAAAGACTATTTTATTTTCTGAGATGTTATTATAAACAAACACTGGGATTGGGTCTAAAACTGCTCTGAACATTGACATGTGAAGCTTGTGATGTTCAGGTATTGTTGATAGTGTGCAGGCAGATTAGTAAGTGTAGTGTAGTGTAGTGTTTTGCACATGAAATCAGTCAATCAGTTGGTAAGGTGTGCGAAACAGACACCCTACAGAGGCTGGTTACAGGGTTAGAGCCCGACCGGTGGTCTCTTGCAATGTGTACTCACCCTGCCTCCTGTCATCTCATAAGCCACAGTGCCAACAGAAGTGAAACATTTCTCCCTCCACCTACTTGTTTTACAGTTTCATCAGAGATTTTAGCCTCCGCTTTCATCGTACATCACACGCTTTCTCTATTTTATCAAAGTACTACAAGAAAAGTGTTCCTCATTAGCATATTAGGGGGTGAAAAGGCATTGCAGTAACAGAATCTTGGTTTATGTGTTATAAGCACAGACAATTTGATCGGAGTTTAGAGAGCACGTGTGGCAGCTCTCGCTCTCGAGATCTGTCTGTCCTCTTTGTGTCTGTGGACGCACGCTGACAAAATGCGGGACAAAATTCTGTAGTTGATTCAACAGCCCCGCAGCTGCCAGATGAGCTTGGGGGCTGGGAGACCTGTTGGGATGCCCATTGAATAAGAACAAAGAGATGCACTGTAATGCTAATGATGTGTTTGGCCTCTGGCACCTCCCAAGATACGCAAAGGATGGCTGTGAACAGACGTTTATAAACTGATTGCATCTCTTTTATCATCCACCACTGTGTGGAATTTTTTGAAAAAAAATAAGAGAAAAATTGTACTGCGCAATGACAATCGTTTCTGCTGAAAATGTGTCACCTGAGCATCATAGTTGATGTGTCTTGTAACCACCCACAGCCAGTGAAATATTCAAACCAAATACTTCAATTACAAATATGATGACTGAGCATATTTAAAGATTATCTACCATATCATGAGGTCATCAATATTACCGTTCAACTTTTTGTTTTTCCATAGTACTGCATGGAAGTGTAAGTAATATTGTTGGAGAAAGAATAATATAAACAACAACAGGACAAACTATTATAGTATAAGAGATTTTTTTTTGTTGTTGTATATCTCATGCTGTTAGACCATAATGTCAGGTATGTGCGTAAATCTGAGAGCAAACTTTGTTTTGTCACAGTGTATACTGAAACAGAATATGTTGTTAGGTGACATGTTTCAGATTTTTGAAATGATTACATTAATATTTTTTCCACACATTTCAGCTTTTGGACTTTTTAAACACTAATAAGTTACTTCACATGAAGTCTGCAGATTTGTAATAGCCTATATAAATCTGCCAATGCACACTTCAGAAAGTATTTTGGTTATAACAACCTTGAGCTAGCTAAGCATTCCTGTGTTTATATGTGCAGTGTTTATTCAGTTTTTGGAAATCCTAGATCTCTGGAGCATTCAAGGCTCACTCAACAGGGACTTAGATCTCATCTCTTCACAAAAGCTTCCAAAAATTTCTAAGAATTTCAGAGCAGGGTTAGGGTCTCTCTCTCATCTCATTATCTACCGTTTATCCGTGAGGGTCGTAAGGATGTTACCACTTTTATCCACTTTTTTAAAGGGGTCGTGGGGTTTACTGGAGCCAATCCCAGTTATCTCTCTGGACAAAGGCATTATACACCCTGGACGAGTAGCCAGCCCTTACTGATGGCAGAGGCCGCCATGCAAGGTGCCAACTGCACATCAGAAGCAATTTTGGGGTTCAGTATCTTGCTCAAGGATACTTTGACATGTAGCCCAGTTCCACCCCAGGGGAGCGGGGATTCGATCACTAGACGAACTGCTCTACCCACTGAGCTACAGCCGCCCAATATACTGAAAAAGGATCGATGCATTAAATTCCAAAATCCAAAACACGTTTTTACCTAAAGAAATATTCTGCTTAAATATTTTTTATTTCCATATTTGTTGGCATTTAGTCTTTCAAAAATAACATGATCACTCTGGAAAAATAAACATCAGATTTCAGCACGCATCTGGTGGTGTGGTCTAATAATCTTACAGCATGACAAATTATATTCATATAACTGCAATAAGAAACAAAAACGTTTCTTGCACTATAAAAGTCAGCGGCTCAGCAAATGCTGCACCTGTAGTTTTGCCTTTCCTGTTAAATCATTCATTCTCTAGCCACATTGCTTTCACGTTCATACAGTACAGATGACAAACAAACAGCTGAAGCATAATATTGATCATCTCATGATATGATAGCATTGCTCATCATTAAATATGCTCTGCATAGGAATTACACTCTCATGTCAAATACTGTATGTCCATGATACAGTAAGAACAGCTAATTTCACTTTCAGTAATGATTCAGCTTCCACCATTACTGCTCTGCCTGATGGATAGACAAACCATAGCAACTGGTTTCCATACATAGTACTTAGGGTCGTTACAATTCACTAAGTCACAGGGGATCCCATTCCAGTCATGGAAGAGTCTTCCATGACCCATCACGGACCCATCATGCACCAGTGAGGGCCCAGCCACGGAGGAACAGGCACTTTTAAGCTTCATCTCTAGCCTCCGACAAGAGTTAATTAATCTAGATGCTCGTGTTTTTAAACACACAGTACACAAAGCCTTGTAATCATATATAATTGTATTTACTGCATGTTAAACATTTAATATGCAAACGTTATTGTTATTAGCCTCATGACTGCCACTACAACAGTATTTATTCAGACTACTTACTTGCTAACAATACTCGTATCAATGTTAGAATTTCTCATTTCTGAATATTAATAATGCTTAAATATCAGTTTGGTACTGGCTTCCTAACTTGCTTGAAATATAAATGTCTAAATATGTCTGAAGGGCAGCGAGACAACCAGCAGTCCATTACTACTTTGAAGATAGATGGAAGAAAGACAATCAATGATGGAAAGGCAGTAGTTCATATAGAAAGTTTCAGCCTCCCATTATGGTACAAATCTAAGTTGGGTTTTTTTTCAGGATATTTCTGTATAGGATATTAATTTTTGACATGAAAATGGTTTTATTTAAATAGGTGAATATCAGCATCCCTATGGGCTATCTGAGATGTTAAACTTAAATTATTATATAACAACCCACAATCAGTCAAACTGAACTGTTTTAGTTTTATTTACAGGGTGGGATGTCATTATTTTTAGCTGTGAAGATAGGAGAATCAAGATGGAAGCAGGTGGGGGCTGGACACAGGACAGAATGTTCTGGATGGATTCGAATCTAGGCCAGCTGGGACACAAGCAGCTACAGAGGCGGGTGCCTAAATCACTATATGGTCACTGGGAGGATTGTGAGTGCATGCATACACTCATCAGCCAAATTAAAAAAGAATCTTGTCTGTGTACTTGCTATATACCCTTCTACTTCAACAGTGAATCCATATTTATTTACAGCCTGCTCAGCACAGGCTGAATGAAGGATGTTTTACGATGATTTCATAATTTCACCCAATTATTTAAGTGTAGACATTACCTACTCAGGCTCATGCAGCTGAAAAGTTAAGTGGAATTTCATAATCCACAAAACATGTCTCAATCTTCACAGCAAAACAGCATTGCAGCATTCTCCTAAACAACTGAAATAGATGGAGACTTTTTCCAAACATAAAAAAACAACTGAAAAACTTAAATGGCCTCATAATGGCTGGTACAATCCAAGTCGGAAGCCCTGAGATCTCAAATGATTTGAAAAGACGGCATCTCTTAAACACAATACGTCTTTGACGTAATATCAACACTGTTGTTTCTTCACACACCGATAATGTTTAGGGATGCAGCGATCCACATTTTTTCACTTCTGATCTGACCCCAATTTCTGGATGTGGATATCTGCCGATACCGATACTATTCCGATACTAGAGCTCTGTTTGCTTTAATATTATTATTATTTATATTTTATATTATCATTATTGTTCATTTTATATGAGGCTGAAATAAGCTCTCTACAGGCAAGTATGACAGCAGGCAGACAACTGAAGTCCAAATATCTGTAGTAAAGCTCAGGGCTGGAACTCCTTTTAACATCTCAGCTAACTTGGTTGTTGTATAGTTCAGGCAGGGCAGTCTCTAGTAAGTATTTCCTGGATGGTAAACTATACCGTGCCTGCAAGTGTTCAATCAGGCTGTGAAATTCTGCGTTTTCCACCACTGATAAAGGTTGGTCAAGTATGATGAAGTTGAGCAACTTCTCAGTAATCCCTTTAGCATTGTCTGCTGGGAGTTTTCCTTGCTTTTGGAATGACTCCCGAAGTGATTCCTGGCGGCTCCTGTCGTCTTTCTGCCCCATGGCTAAAAATGTTAATGCTCTTTCGCGTGGTCATTTTTTAAATGTTTAATTGTGTTAGTGGTGTTGTATGTTGCGAGGGAGCTTCCACCTCTCTGAACAACGGCTTTGCAAACATTGCATTTTGCTGTCTTGCTTTGCGGTGTTTACAGTGTAAAATATTTTCCACACATATATAGCCACAGTGCTGCTCAATGCTAGCCTGCTAGCTGGCTGCAAACTGTGCAATGGATTTCATGAACGGGAGCATGTCGCGTAACTCTGTGTCTCATTGAGCCACGTCTCCGTTCAGGAAATCCATTCCACAGTTTGTAGCCGGCTAGGAGACTAGCAGCAGGAATCACTTGTGGAGCCATTTCAGCAGACAACGTTAAAGCACAGACATCGCTCGTGGTTAGGAAATCTCCAATGGTTGGATTGGAAATTTCCGATCCATGAATTATGCTGGCATCGGACTCGATACCGACACTGATCAGATCGGCCCTGTCCCTATCAATGTTGGTTCATAGTTCCCAACAAGGACTCACCTTGCAGGTCCAGGATCAGGGGGCTTGGGGCGCTTTCACAGACCAGACACATCTGGGTCACTTGGACATTGGGAAGAGAGGGATCTGAGACAGGATCAGAGAAACAGACTTTTTGAAACATAACTTTCCAGAGGTGAATTATTAGACACTGTATAATTACAGCTTCTTATTAAACACCTTTGACTGTGCAGTGTATTCGCCACCATATCTATTTCTAATACCATCTTCATACTATGCAAATTTTTGCAAAGTCAAAACATCCAGTATGGCTGGTTAAAAGTGTTTGTGTAATTTACACTCGTGTAGATGCATGAAGACAACTTTGACCAGAATCCAAACATGTACAAGAGACCTGCACACGTTTGTTTTTCCTGTAAAAAGCAGCTGCCACGGTGAGTCAGGGGAGCTGAAATCAGGACAGCTCTGCTGTAGTTGGGACCGTTTCTGCATTAATTAAATTTTACTTTCTTCTCAGTCAACTGATGCTGCCATTTCTCTTCATTTAGAGATACCATTCTGATTTATCAGTCGTCATCATACTAGAAAACATAAGGTCACAGATGTTCCCATGAATATGCATACTGAATACACACAGTACCCTCTGTAAGTCTGATTTAGCTTACTGGACCTGAACATCTGGAAAATGAACCTAAACAGTGACTTGGCCCTCAGTCAATCTCCATCTAAATTGTAATAAAATCTCTGACATGACCTACATCTGAGTCTTATTGTATACTATCAAATTTTCTTTTCTGGTTTTCTAAGACACATGTTGAGCTCATTTTGTAAAAACACAAATGCTTTGAAACAAATGAGCCTTGAACTACTTTACCTCACAAACTTCAGCTACAACTCTACAGCTGAACGATTGAAACATTTTCAGATTATGACTTGCACAATTAACAGTGTACTGACAAGCTGTATGAGGTCAAAGGTGGCCCCTGATTTCCACTTTACCAGCAGATTTGCTCAGCACTAACTTCCTAATGTTTAATCTGGTGAAAATAAAGTCTTTGCAGATACCTGGTTAATCTCTTCATGCCAATGTCCACACTGTATACATCTGCTAAAAAAGGTATTCTGGAAGAAGAATTACTACTTTGTATCAATTCTTTAAAAAAAAAAAAAAAATACAGAGTGGGTTGTACCTTTTTGCTGTTGTTATTGTACATACTCCTCAGGACTGTGCACCTTACCTCCTTTTTAGTGCCATTACTTTATGTCCTATGTTTATATTGTATATATTAATTATTCTTTACACTGTTTTTTCACTGCTACTGCTCTATTCTATTCTATTCTATTCTATTCTATTCTATTCTATTCTATTCTACTCATAAAATTCTATCAGAGTGGCCAGTTTTGTATTTAGAATTCATCAAGGTGACTGCTGCACATTAGGTTGGTCGTTTCTCTAAACTAAAGCATAAAATTATTGTTTTAACAGTTTTGATATTGAAAGCTGTGATGCAGCTCATTTAACTACAGCTCATCTACACAGAAGCTGTTTCAGACATATTTTCTAGTCATCAATCTCATTTTCCATCTATTTTATTAAGTCCATTTTCTTCAGTTCAATATGCATACCTATAGTGACTGTGTAATGGGCTCTGAACACTGCTAAAACGCAGGTGACCAACACTCAGTACTGTGCCTAAACCCATAGATGGATTATCGGCCATGGGCGATTATCAGGCAGATACATTTTTGTTCGTAATTAGTAATTTTACTTCCTTTCCCTGTAAAATAGACAAATTTCAAAATGTGCTACTTTAGCTATGACACAGCATCCTCTAACACAATGTCACCCATGACACTATCTGATTGGTAACATGTCACAATTTATAACCTATAACACAAAATGATGAGAATATGCAAAGTAAGGAGAAACTAAATGTATCAAATAAATTAGTGTAGAGGAAGTATAAAGTAGCATAAAAGTCAAACACTAAAGTCCCCGAAAACTGTACTTAAGAACAATACCAGAGTTAATTGTACTTGAGGGTTTATTGGTTTTCGTTTTTACTGTGAAGAATAGCAAAGAAAATAGGTGGTTTTCAGTCACCTTGATTTCTAATAATTGGTATCAGCCCTGAAAAAGCCATTTGGCCTCTCTCGAGGTCTTGATATCAAAGAGAGACCTAACTGCTGGCTTTTTAACTCAAATCAAAGACTGTGTCCTTACTAAACTCTATTTTACTAATGTTACAAAGCCCAAGTCTCACTGTAACTTATCCCTGAGATGGTGGGAGGGACCAAGGGGAGAGAGAGAAAGGCCCTAATGTTCAACAGTTCTAATACAGTTAATACTAAAGATTGTTTAATTTCAAAATGTTACATTTGAAAAAAGATATAAAACATTACAATATGAATTCAAATCACTATGATTTACCTATCCAACTTTCACCAAGACATTATTTTAATTTTTTTATATCGGTGGGTTAATGGACTATTGGCTTTTTCCTTTTCCCACCTATGGTTGTTATATCGGCCTTTAAAAATCCACTATCGGTCAAACTCTAGCCTGGCGATCTGGCTAAAAAGAAAATACAATATTATGAACCACAACCATCCATGATCTATGACTGCAATATCTATTTCTCAGCGTTGAAACACCTCTTCGACTATAGCCAGACTTGAAAATGCAATAACAGCTTTTTTGGCACCAGCTCCTTATTGACGATGTTGCTAGCTATAACTCAAGTTGCATTATTTATGTCACCAATAGCTATATGAAGTAATTCATCTAATCAACATAGCCAAATAGTTGGCTGTATCATACTGTTGGTATGTTGAGGTTATGTGAAGTTTGGAAATAGAAGCAAGAAGACACTAAATACCATGACACTACATTATAATACTATGACTCGCCTGAACAGTAGATTGTAGAAACCTTTACGATCAATAACGACCTTAAATCATCTGACTGCCCATCACATATCCTTTCTGACTCATAAGCAAAGCAGAAATGGATGGTGTCCTACAGGAAGTGGGATCTAGGACTCTCTACCCTCTCTCTTAAACTCACACACACACACGCACATGCACGCACGCACGCACGCACGCACGCACGCACGCACGCACGCACGCACGCACGCACGCACGCACACACACACACACACACACACACACACACACACACACACACACACACACACACACACACTCCATTACCAGCCTCAGAGCACCCAGAGCCAAGCAGGGCTTCCTTATATTTGCGTAGGCTCTCATCATCCTTATCCAGATCATGGATCTCTTTTACAGACTTCTGTGCTGGTGGCTTGTAGTTCACCACCTCTGGCTCCGCGTTTTCGGCGGCGATGGCTGCTAGCTGCTCTGGAGTCGCCTCATCCTCAGCCATGTCTGGAGACAGAGTGGGTACACATGAAAATAAATCAGGAATGGTTGGAAAATAAAAATAAAGACATTTTTAAACACAGCACACTGAATTCTTCCCGTATTCCTCGTGGACACTTGCCTCTGGCAAAAGACGTTGTAAATCACAGGATGAACAAATAACCGCAACAATAATGCAGATAAGGAATGCTGATGAAAAGTGTCCATCCTAACTAGATCTGTAGCTGTTCTGGTGTGAGACTGTGAGGTTGTGCTCATAAGGCGGCCACAGCCATTCTATTTATGCTGCTTCTGTTGCTGCTGCTGCTGCTGCTGCTGCTGATGACCTAAACTCTGTGACACCATCTGAATACATTTCTCTGAAATGACATCATCACCACTAGGAGAGTTAAGAATGAGGAGTCATGTATAACAAGATAGACAACCCCATACGAAGGTGTGACCCTTCTCACGCCTACCATCATTTAGGCCAAAGGTGCCCAAACTTTTTCTTTGAGGGCCAAAATTCAAGGGCCCAAGCCACAAGGAACCATCTATTGTATTTTTTGTCAAGTTCCCTTGATTGACTGACTCCCTGGGAAAAGTGTCAAAGTGGCTGATTTTTTGGCTGCATGGAAATTAACCATTTTTCTGAAAACAATCTTAAGTACAAGATTACTTGCACACATCAAACACCGGATAAGGAAATAGGTTTAATTCATATCAAGAAATAGCTAAGCCAATGGGTTTAAGTTTCACTTTGACAGAAAATAAGCTTGTTTGTTCATTCTGTAATCCTCTTTAGAAGGGTCATCTCTTGCTAGGGAGGTCAATGTTGGAAGTCCCTTTGCTAAAATATAACAAGTAACAAAAGCAGGAAGAACTTTGTTTATGCCAAAAGACTTGACATTCCCATTAAGGGCATCCCACCAGCAGTACTTCACTGACACAGCAGGCTCATAAACCATGTTAAGACTCGTGAAATGCAGAGCAGAAATTTGAATCATTACTGTTTGTTTCCATTTCAAAAACTTTCATTCTCCTGCACCACCTTACTGTTGGTTGTCTATCTTTAATCACTCCAGCATATTTGATACTATTCATAATCATGACAATGTTTCCTTTGCTGCTGCTGCAGGAGAAACCTAATGGGAGAGTCTGTGTACAATACCAAATTGCAGTAATGTGGAAAAACCAGCAGAGTAAATTAAGGATGTAAACTCTATTTGGGCCTAATCCTTCAGTGGAGTGCCAAGTATGCAGCTATATAGCTGGCATGAACAAACGGAAATGTAGTCCTGTGTAAAGACACACCAAAAGACATTTTACATTAAGTTGAAGCTGAAACCATTAGCTGATTAAAAGAAAATTGACCAGCTACCATTTTAATTCAATCAATCAATTTAAGTCCTTGCTTTGTAAAGGAAACAATGACATTCTGTAACTCCAGCTTCTCAAATGTCTGGATTTGCTGCTTTCCTCTATTGTATGTATGTGTACACTTAATATCTTTGACTTTTAGACTGATGGTCGAATAAAACAAACATTTGATGACGTTATTTATGGCTTCAGTAAGTTGTGGTGGCCATTTCAAACTATTCCAAACAATTAGCAGGTTTGTTGATAATGAAATAATTGTTTTTTTAAGCTGTTATGTATTACTTTGATCATCCATTTTGAGTTTTGATTGAGCAAAACAAGCAAATTTTGTATAGGCATTATTTTTTAAATACTTTTTGACTCAACATTTAACTGATATATGATATAACTGATTATAAAGAAAATCTATTTAAAGCCAGCAATAAAGCTTTAATACTGACCTACTACAGTTTATATCATGACAGCAACCACTGACGGATCTAGATGCTTTCAGCAACCACCTTCAACCACAGTGCAAAGTAAACTAAGGA
Source organism: Acanthopagrus latus (assembly GCF_904848185.1). NCBI lineage: Eukaryota > Metazoa > Chordata > Actinopteri > Spariformes > Sparidae > Acanthopagrus > Acanthopagrus latus. Next base: position 28,324,814 of record NC_051039.1, on the reverse strand, counting down.
AGTAGCCTGATTGATAGTAGGGCTGCACAACCAACTGTATATTGCATTCAAATGTCAACTGCTATTGGCAAAAACAGCTGTGAGGTGTTTTCTATCTTGAGCTACCATTACACTCATACAAAATTCCAAAATTGATATATAGGTTGAAACACACACTTTTTTTCTTTTTTTTTTTGCAACCAAGCCTCACTGTGGTTATCACACACTTGTGTCAAAGATATGCAACAGAGGCAGAATATTTTACAGTTTATCAATAACATTTATTATGTAAAATAACATCACAGCACTGATAGCGAACTTCACTATGAATTTAATCATTAAGCATATCTTTTTGCACAGTGATCTCTACACAAATTGTTTTCATTTCAGCACATATTAAACAACATATAGGTGGATAACAATTTATCTGTGACAGGCAATATCAGCCCAAAATATCAGCCAAATAACATATACCATCTGTAAAGGCTGTTGTGATGATCACTCTACAGATTCCTATCTTTGGTATGAAGTGAGCATACATCTCCCTGGGTCTCTTCTCTGACCTGCCCAAACTTACAGAGGACTGTCTACAAGCAATAGAGGTGTAATATCTGCCAACTACGGAGCTCTAGGCTCTAGGCTTCCATTGACGTGTCAGAACACAGTCTAATAACTTTGATGATCTGGGGGACTTCTTTGATCACAAAACAAACTCCAAGTTTTTAGCATAACTAAATTTGGTAGCTGCAAAATGTGGATCAAGGCTGACTGTAGTGACAGGGGAGGTGCTGGTGGGGGAGGGGTCTTCAGACTGAATGCATTATATAACTCCTGGCAATAAACTGTCTGTCACTGTTGTGTTACACCAGGAGATTCATGGACAGGGATCACGTAGATGGCTGAAGTAGCATAAAGTTGGTTTTAATCGCTAAAGGAAATTATGATATCTTGATTATCCTGTTCTGTTTGACCATGTGTGCCTTGTTTCTCCAGTTCAAATGGGCTCAAAGGCACAAATATAAGAAGGAGTTCACATTAAGTAATATAAGAGGTCTCATAAAGGTGTGTCATCCAAAAGATCAACATTGAGGAATGTCAGGATTGCACTGGGACCAACTTGACAGGTTCACCCCACCCAGCTGGAGGGGGGAAGCAGCATTCAGCAGGCAAACTGCTCCCTGAACAAGACAGGAAGCTTGAAACTTAAAATCCACATACACAGAGGGAGAGTACAGGAGTCTGACTGACTCACTCTTTGACTTAAGTTTACTTCATCTGTCTGACCTGAGTTTCTTCTGAGTATATTTATTTTAGTATTGAACAACAAACAGCAGTGCAACGGCACTATCCATCCAACCCTTTCTCTTCCTGCTGCACCAATACAAGAACAAATGCTGAATTTAACGTTAAACTGCAAAGCTATAAAGACATACTCATGTTTTCCCACTGCGATAAAGGTGTAATCTAGGTTTTTACTAGCACATCAATGTTGCAAGCTTTTAGATATAATTGTAACCAAATAAAGCAATATTTGCTAGAGAGTAGTAAGATGTGATTACACGTTTGTATTATTTCCAAATGCTACTTAATTATAATGTGTCAAGAAGCTAAATTAACCGCAGCTACCACAGCGGTATAACGTTGGTATAACAGTCTGGGGTTGCTAGCTAACCCCTCTGTAGTCTGGCATCTTCTCACAGAACCGGCTAACGTACCGCTTTTGACAGCACGACAGTGCAACGAATGCACACTGCTAGCTGCAAAAAGTTAAGTAGCCAGAGTGATTAAATTGCTTTATTCTCAACAATGGGGCTCGACTTGCCTAGGCGCCGACCCTCTCATACAGGGTGGGACTGATGAGGGAGACAAGTGGCTAGTTCGCTTGCTTTGAACAATTCAGCCGGGCTAACCAGAGCCAGCGGCTAACATTAGCCTGACAAGTTATCATCAGTTGGAGAGCTGTAGTGAAATCAGTACGGTCACAGCGGTGAGCGCCGGTTAGCAGTGCTCTTTAAATTGTGTTGGTAGCTGTCCTTAAAACCGACAACACCTACCGTAATATTATCTGCAGTGGTGATTTCAGGTGCCTTTGCAGTAAGTGCGTTGGTTGCTCTGAGCTCCCGTGCAAGTATGGCGAACAACGGAACGGCGCCGCCCCGCGCGACGCCCGCGCAACATGGTCCCATGAACAGGTCCGCGCACGCTGCACGCTCATGACGTACAGTGCCGCGCGCTCCCAACGTTCCCCTCTCATATTCAGTTGAGTTATTATATATACGACCGAAAACAAGTGACTGTGACGTCACAACATCAGTATTTTACCGTCATAACAAGAGAGGTGCATTTCCACGTTGTGATCACAGATAAACTTAACATGGGATAAAAAAATCAACTTTTATTGTAAAAACAATATATTGAAATTATTGATAAAACATGACAATTTATGTTTTATAATGTGACACTTTTCAGGTTATAAAGTGATGTGATAAAATTATGAAACGGAGTGCGGAGAAAAATTATACGATTAATGTTTTTCTCCAAATTCAGACTCATTGTCCTTGGCTCTTTTTTTGTGAAGAACACATATCATAACACATTTTCAGTGACCACACACTGTACACTCCCCTCTGTCTTTATTTGCTCACATTCTATCCCTGGTGCAAATTGGTGTGAGGATCACATTTCTGACAGTGATTTTGAAGAAAAGGATGAGATCAGCCAGTTCCAAAATGAAAATAAGCTTCAGGACCAGCCCGTCAAAGAAAGGCAAGAATGTGGTACTCATGAGTACACTGCACAGGGATGGGAGAGGCTGTGGCCAGGAGCATCAAAACCAGAGATCATCATGGACTATAATGTCACCAGAGGAGGGGTGGACAACATGGACACGCTGGTGACTATCTACAGCTGCAAAAGTAAGACCCTACACTGGCCACTGGTGATATTCTTTGACATATTGGACATCTCTGTTTACAACGCCTTTGTCATCTGGGTTGCACTGAAGCCAGAGTGGAACAGACGGGAGCTCCAGAGGAAACGCCTCTTTTCGAGGTACTGGTGAGACCTCAAATCTAGAGAACACAACATGTTCCAAGAACCCCAGCCTCTGCAGCCATCGTGAGGGGAACTCAGGAGGAGAATGCTGGTGCCCCCATCCACTCGACCCACATCACCATCAGCTTGTGTAGCGTAAACTGACCTGAATGGGTTAAATTTCTAATGAAGTTCAAATAAATAAAAAATAGTTGTGAAAAATCCTTGCTTAATTTGTTGAATTTCCTCCACTTTTTTTTTAAATCACATATTACAAAAAGAGTAGCACTTTAATTCAAAATTATGATCGAACAAAGGTAAAGGGCAAACATTAACCATATATGCTGTTTATATTGCTTGTAATTGCAATGAAGTAAACATCTGTTGAGTATAACATAAAATTGTTTGTGCTGAATCAAAACAGCTGAAGTTGTACTTCATACTTCAGACATGGTGAGATGTTGCTGTCGCTGAGCACGGTGGGTGATATTGTGATATGTCGTTATGCGTAAACTCAGGAGGATTTTGAAAGGCACAGAGCTGTACAGATGGAAGAATAAGTACAATATATATGTATAATATGTCTCGTATAATATGTCTGACAGCAGCCTGTTAGGATCACACCTCATTTTAACAGCGATGGTCTAAAACTAGCAATCTTGACGCTTGCTGTGTGAAAAGTCAGTAAAGTCAATGTCAATGGCACAGTGTTTTCCCTGCTAACTAGAGGGACCAGTATTCATATAGTAACATGCGTACAGTCCCCTCCCTCAAAAACTAATGTGTCAGACTTGGGACAAAAGAGGACACAGATGCAGATTTGACAGAAGTAAAATCAAGTTTTATTTTTCTGATTCGCAACTCTTCAGATGAGATGATAAATGAAAAGCTATGAAACTCTATAGGGACAGACAAGACAAACAAACACAAAACACACAAAAACATAAGACGCTCCCGAAGGAGGAAAACCTACACTATTCTTAATATCTGAAATATGAAATTTACAAAAGAAAAGTCACTCCGCAGAAGATGGCACAAGGCTATGAAAAAATATACTATCCTATCAATCTCAAAAATTACAACAAAAGGTGCTCCCGAGGGAGGAAAAGAAACAACTAAGAAACAGGCTAAACTGAAACTCAAAATCCTAACCGGAAAATTTACAAAATCAAAATCACTCTCTCAAGAGGACAAATACAGAAAAACAAAACAAGACAATACTTATCAAGACGAGAATTCAGGACTGTGAGAAAAGGCTTGGGTACACGACGAGACGACGAAATACTTAGGACTTAGGACGCAGACAGGGGAAGACAAAGACTTTATACACATGAGGAAGGGAGACACAGGTGCAAACAATCAGGGATTAGGGATGACGTCAGACCAGGAACACAGGAGGAAGGGCACGTGATCTGAAACGAGAGGGAAGTTACTTTCAAAATAAAACATGAATCCGCAAGACAGATCCCAAAGACAAGACAACCTCACCGCGATGTGACATAATGGAGGCCAATTCCTTTATTTTGGCTGTACACTGGAAAGGTTTGACATCAATAATGAATATGTGACAAGAGAAGATCAGCATTTCAGTTTTCATTTCCTGGCATTTACATCTAGATCTGTTACAAAAACGACAACAGAATCATTTGTAATGGAACACCACATTTTTTGGCGCGCAAAAGTACAAGAACAGGTAGATTTAAAATAGATTAGAGTGAATAATACTTAATGTTTAGTTGCAAAACCTTTTCTTTTGTGATGCTTTTCCAGGCTTTTATCGCAGCATCTTTCAGTCGTTTGTTTCAGGAAGGTTTCTCCCTTCAGTCTCCTCTTTAGCAGGTAAAATACATGCTCAGCAGAGTTTAAATCTGGAGACTGACTTGGCCAGTCCAGAAACATCTAGTTCGTTTCCCTGAGCCTGTGTGTTCGGGATCATAAGCATACCCTTTCTTTCTCCACACATAAGCACATTTCCATCACTTTGGTAAAGGTTAATCTTTGTTGCATCAGTCCATAAAATTTTGTCCCAGAATTTATGAGCCTCATCTCTGTACTTTATGGCTAATTCCAATCTGGCCTTCCTGTTCTCATTGCTTATGATCTCTTTTAAATGTTCCCACGCATACAGTAATGTCACTGTTGTACACATTGTGGTGCATTTAAGCAGCAAAACTCCAAGCTGTAGTTAAACAAACTCGACAGCACAGAGGAAACTGTAGAGGAAACAGCATTGATGGAGCTCCAGATATATTGGGAGGGGAATGGCTGCTTTTAACTGATTCATTGTATGTGTTTTGACGTATAGAAGTACACAGAGGAACTAACTAAATTTCACTTAAAAGTCACTTTCCATCACTTTAAATCAACGAAAACTGTCATACTAAAAAGAAACTGGGGGCAGCAAATCATCATAGTACTACTGGGTGCAAATTATAGCTGCTGTTGGCTCGACTGCCCAGTTAGCCGTGCAGTTAGCTGTCGAGGCAGGGAGCTCAGAGCGCTGGGGACTGTTGTTTAAACTAAGAGGCTTTGACCTGAACAGACCAGGTCGAGCTGGTTAGCATGCTAACCTCAGTAGATATCTCAGCAAGACAACACATTATATTGATAGTATTGATTCATTTTTAGAGCATTTAACTAAAATTCTTACATATTGCACCTTTAAGAGTAAAGATGTGCATTAAACATCTTACTTTGGTGAAGGTGGAAGTCACCCTTTCTAGTAGTACTTGAAGAAATGTCTTAAGGTATCTCATGTTTAGTGTATTTAAGTAGAAGGATGAGTACACCTTACACATTTACACGTATATAGCCTGTACTGTATAGCATTGGTAGCCCAACCCGGCCAATTATGGAATCCAATTCTCAGCATTTTTCTGATTAATATTGTGGTTTATTTATGTTTGATTGCTGACAAAATAATTCAAAAATGCAGAACACAATCCATAAAGTATCTAATTACTAAAACTATCAAATAAGCAAGAAAGTAATATTCACTTCCAAAATGTTGTAGAGTTGAAGCTTAAACTAGCAAATAGGAAATGCTCAAGCACAAGTACCTCAAAAATGCACTTGAGTGCAAAACTTGAGTAGATTAGTTTGGTTCCATCACTTCCACATAATTAATCATTTATCTTTATCCAGCAATTGCTGCTTGTGGCCACAATTCATCAAAATAGCCTCTCATTTAACTGGGCTTCAGTAGTACTTTTTTGTTCCAGCTTAACACATCTGAGTAGCAAAGGTTGACTTTTGTAATATCATTAAAAAATATTAGCAAATATACACCGAAGCAAAAATACGGCACAATTCTGTTTGATTTAGTCACATTTGGATTTCATTCATTTCTAAAATGCAAATACTGTCACAGTGAAGAGCAATGACACTTTTCAGTCTCGGGAAGAGAAACTGCTAAATGCAAACACCAGAGAGACGATTCAGTATAATCATTTATGTACAAAACTCTTTGAAATATGCCCATATGTCAAGTATACAATACCAAATGACTGTACTATTACTACAATAATTAATACATTAAACAGTCTGTCAAACCATTTATGTGATTTTAAAAAAATGGGGGAGGGGAGGAGCTGGTGGTCTAGGAGAAAAATCCTCAACTTAAAACATAAACAGAAAACATGGCTTCAAAGATATCTGAAAATATTAAAAACAGAATGGTCCATACAGTAAAATGGCTTCAAAACACAAGTGTAAAAAGATCTGATACATCAGATTTGATTGACCAGATTTTTTCTTTAAAAAAAAAAAAAAAAAAAAGACAAAAAAGAAGGGAGCAGTATCCTCTGAGTTCTTCTAACTGGTGTCCATCTGAAACGGAAATATAAAAATCATTATGAAATGACCAATAACTGTTCACAGCATGTCCCAAAAACAGAGTGAAATAATGATATGCAGCCTGAGTACATACCTTGGCATTGTAAGCATCCAACTGGGCATCCAGCTCCTCGGCAGAAAGCTGGGGTCTGTTACCACTTCCCCGTCCTCTTCCCCTTCCCCGTCCTCTGAAACCTCCCCCGCCGCTACCTTGCCTCCGTTCGCTCCTTTCGCTTCGTTCACTCCTTTCGAATTTAGCTTGCCCAAGCCTGCTACGGTCAAAACCCCTGTTTGAACTGCAGAAATGAGAAGACCAGACGTTTTAGATAAAACCATATTATGTTCACGTTAAAGTGACCTAACAACCTCCGAATGCTAGCATGTACATGCTGTGACCCCAAGCTCAGTTTATTAATGCCTGTCAATTCAGGTCAGTTCACAATCACATATCTTCCCCAAACTCAAGATTACAGGCCTGCATTCAGGTGCATCCCGCTCGAACATGACCTACCTTTGTGTGGATTGTCTACTCTGCGTGTCGCCGTCTGAGACCACTTGCTGGACTTTCATGGGACGGCCTAAAAACATCAAATAAAACATTTAATACTTCTTTTTAAAAAAAGGCACTACAGTACTACGTGCTGTTGTAGAATGAGAACAGAAACCTCACCATCAAGTGGAACACCGTTATAGTGCTTCATGGCTTTGAGTGCATCCGCCTTATTTCCAAAGTGAACATCTGCACTCCCTTTGCTGCGGCCAGACCGGTCGTAGTGTACAGATGCCTTCTTTAGTTCGCCAAACTCTGCAAACAACTCCTGGGGAGGAAAGGAAAATCATCAGCCATGATTACAACCAATGACGCTACCTACAGGGATTCAAGGGGTTCAGTAAATAAACGTACCTTAATATCTGTGTCAGAGACACCAAAGTCCAGATTGGAAACCAGCAGCTTGCCACTGTCTTCCACGCTTCGCTCTGCTCCTGCACTCAGTCCTCTGTGTCCACCAGGGTGCTCTTGCTCTTCAAACATATCATGCTGCCATTTGTCTGGTAACTCTCTGGGCTGCGAGGAGGCAACAAGAGACAATTCTGGATTTAAGTTCCATGTGCCCAGGGAAACATTTAAACAACACAATAGTAGAAGTGGTGATCAGGTAGATAATACTTGACCAAAACATAAGTGTGACATGTGAAGCACTGAAGTGGTCCCGCCTGGAGGCTTGTTCAGATGATACCATGGGAGTGGAGAGGTGAGGGTTCCACTTTAAACTATTTTTATTTTATTTTTTTTAATTTTTTTAAAAAGGTGGCTTTTCTTCAGGGACAAACGTCCATGATGAAGAAAGTTCGAGCAAATTCAAACAGTCCTTATTGTCCTTCAAAAACTTTAGGGTTTGTTGAAGCAACGGCTTTCTCTCTCTGTGGCCATTTCAGATTTACGTTTCATCTCAAAACATAACACAAAGGATATTTAAAATGTATGATAATTTATATGAGAAAGGACACTGGCGCCAAGTGGCTGATCCTCTTCACCTGACAACTCAAAAGGGACAACTTGCGAAAGAGTATCCTCAGACACAGAAGCAGCCATGTTGTTGAGCGAAAATCCATCCGGGCCAGTCACACGAGGCCATGTTTTAAGACGCCGTCTTCACTGAAACAGTGTTTCGGGTCGGTGCCGCTCGTACAAAGTGGAACGCTTCCCACGGCTGAGGAGTTATTCTATCTTACGGTGTTCACGGAACATTTCTTTGTGTTCATTCAGGGTTTCTAGCTTCTTCCGTGTTTCTGTTTACGGCATTAACAACAGTTAGGGGAAGTCCATTGTCACGTAATGTTAGCAACGACCGATAAGCTACGAAGACAGGCTTATAAAACATTTCACCGTGTTAATTCCTTTCCCGTGTATCGTTCAGCTGCTTCTCTTGCATACCCTGGTGTATGGTGTGGATCTGTTGTTCCTCTCGCGGTTGAAGTTGTTCTGTCGACTCCGCACCGGCCTCGACGATCCACCGGCCCGACCCGAACTTCCACCCTGCCTGGACGATCCTCCTCCTCGGCCGCTGCCTCCTTTCTTGTTCAGCTTGATGATGTCGTCCAGAGACATGTTCATCTTATCAGACATCATGGTAGCTTTAGCTTGGAGCTGAGTGTGAAAAATGAACAAAGAACTTTCGGCGGTGAGACTCGACTGTTTATCAGCTGGTCTCTCGTGGCGCGGTGACGTTGAAACCAGCGGAACATGCGTAGTTCGCAGAAGTGACGATTATAAATAAGTCCCGCCCCCTTTTTCTCAATAAAACTTTATTGGATAAAACAGGTTTTCAACTAAAAAAAACACAGAGCTGAGAAGCCTGTTGGTAGGAGCTGAGGAACGAATTATGATGTGTTCTGAAAAATGTAATAAAAAACAATAAAAATGAACAATGTTACATCTGGAGTAGTATAAGTGTCACTGTGGACTCTACTAGCAAGTGCAGTACTGATACTGTTTTGCAGCGAGGAGGCATGAAAACACGTAAAGACTGAAAGTATGAAAAGCACTGGTACTATATTTAAAAGCAATATAAGAAAAAAGGAAATAAATATGCCAACTAAAAAAAATTATAGAATACATAAGAATAGTGAAAGGATAAAAAATGATGTGCTGGCAGGTAAGAGTTGATTTAAGAATTTGTAAGGAGAAAACCCCCATTCTGAGAAACGAAGATATAAGCAAACAAGTATAAATATATGAGTTTAAGAACCCAGTGTTGATTGGAATTATACTAGAGCCTTTTTTTTAACACGTTTTTTTTTTTTATTTAATCTTTTTTTTTTTTTTTTAATGTGATGATGATCAAGACTGAGAAAGTAACAATGTTGTAGGCTACATTTAAAATAAAACTAGCTTTCTCATTTTTCTCACACTGATAGAATTGTTGAACTCTTCTATCTTAAATATCTGACACACGTATTGACTAATCAACTTACAGATAAAGAAGGATCTATAGCTTACAGTTGCTGTGTCTCCATTCAGGACTCGCCTTCCAAGACCTCAAAGGCCAGGTCCTACAAAGGATGTAGACCCTGAATTGACACACAGCAATTGTCAGCCTATGGGTACTTCTCATTTCTCTAATTCATCGTTTCCCCGCTCCTCTCTTGAACAGCAAGTCGTTCCTGTCGGCCATCTTGGCCATCCCAATTCTTTAATTTGTGCTCCGAGGAGCGAGGATGCACTGAAACCAAATGCTGTGTTTCAATTCAGGGCTGCATCCTTCGAAGGACCCAGCCTTTGCAGTCCTCAAAGGCGAGTGCTTTGGAGAGACCTTGTCAACCGTGTCAATTGTTGTTAAATGGGATGGTCTTGCCTTTGGAGCATGTTGTTGATGTTTTACGCTTATATTACAATTTCTGCCACCCAGGCCCACGAAAGTGACGATCTACACCACACAGTGTCGCCATTTTCCATCTTTCTTTCTTCTTTTTTGGGCACGCAAAGAATCTTGGGATATGTGAGGCCACAAAGGACAGTAGCCGTGCGTCTTCCAAAAAGAGGACAAAGAAGGCCACATTTGTGGGGTGCATTTGGAGGAGCCTTTGAATTGGGACAGTCTTCGCGCAACATTGTGACATAGTCGGCCTTTAAATGTGGCCTCTGAAGGATGCAGGCCCAGAATTTAGACACAGCAAAAGACATATATATAAATAAACTTCCTTCACATAAGTCTTTCACCGTCCGACACGCCCCCTCTAGTATTGATTGGATGCCGTAGCGGATCAGACTGATCACAACATGATGGGAGTGAAGTTTGTTTTCTGGTACACAGGCGAGTTAAAACAAAAGTAAGAAAACAGAAACATTTTTCTTTTCATGGTCTGTTTAAAACACATGAGGCTGATCAGTCCTCAGCATCAGTTTTCCCTGGAACATTTAGCCTAATGTTAGCTGCCAGTGACATCATAATCACATTATGAGTTATTAAATGATGATTTCACAATCAGAATATCACTGAAAATAGAGGCAAGTAATGAATAAATATATAAATACATTCTGTGCCTCCAAGCAGACACAGTCCACAGTAAAAAAATACACAGTACACACGATAAATGCACAATATGCAGTATCAAATACACAGTGCACAGTATAAATACACAGTATAAATGCAAAATATGCAGTATCAAATACACAGTTTATGGTATGTATACACAGAACACAGTCTAAACACAGTTCAAATTATTAAATACTCAGTTCAAGGTATAAATACACAGTACACAGTATAAATGCACAATATGCAGTATTAAATACACAGTTCATGGGATGAATATACAGTACACAGTATAAATACACAATACACAGTATAAATATACAGTTCACACACAGACTGCAGCTTGTTATTCACGTGCAGCTGTTTGTTAAACAGGTTACAGACAGCAAATCACAGGTGCAGTTTGAACTTTAAGGTTGTGGGTTTGTAAAAAAAAAAAAAAAAAAAAAAGAGTAATCAGGATATCAGCAGGTGCATCACATCCCGACATGTCTAATGAGAGATAACGAGAATGGAACAAAAACTGAACTACTATAAACCACAAAACCAGACAGAAAAGCAGTTACAGATCCGGCTGTTGTGTGTCCCCAGAGATCAGCCTTCAAAGACTTCAGACTCATTATTGTGCTCAAACCATTCCTGAACCATTTTGGCTTTGTGGCACAGCGCATTATCCTGCTGAAAGAGGCCTCAGCCATCAGGGAATACCATTCCAATGAAAGGTCTTCCCATGGTCTGTAACACTGCTTAAGAAGGTGGTATGTGTCAAAGTAACATCCACATGGATGGCAGGACCCAAGGTTTCCCAGGAGAACATCATACTGACTCCGCTGGCTTGCCTACTTTCCATAGTGCATCCTGGTGCCACGTGTTCCCCAGGTAAGCGAAGCACAAGCACCCAGCCATCCACGTGATGTAAAAGAAAATATGGTTCACCAGACCCGACCACCTTCTTCTATTGCTCCGTGGTCCAGTTCTGATGCTCACTTTCGGCAATGGACAGGGGTCAGTAAGGGCACTCTGACTGGTCTTTGGCTATGCAGCTCCATGCGCAGCAAACTGCAATGCACTATGTATTCTGACACCTTTCAGTTTGAGCATTTGTAGCTCGTCTGTTGGATTGGACCACACAGGCCAGCCTTCACTCCCCACATGCATCAGTGAGTGTTGGCCGGCCCTGTCGCCGGTTCACCACTGTTCCTTCCTTGGACCACCTTTGGTACTGACCACTGCAGACTGGAAACACCTCACAAGAGCTGCAGTTTTGGAGATGCTATGACCCAGTGGTCTAGCCATCACAATGTGGCCCTTAACAAACTTGCTCAAATAGTTACACTTGCCCATTTTTCCTGCTTCTAACACATCAACTTTGATGACAACATGTTCACTAGCTGCCTGATATGTCCCACCCACTAACAGGTGCCATGCTGAAGAGATAATCAGTGTTATTCACTTCACCTGTCAGTTGTCATGGTGTAATGCCTGATCGGTGTATACAGGTGATGAAATTTTTGCCATCAATCCATCTGACGACTCCACAGCTGTTAAGCCGACTGACAGCAGACCCAACTGTGATCAGCTACAGCCTGAATCAGAAACGGATGTCACTTCAAGTGACAATGCGTCAGATTTGCTTGTCTCCTTTCTTTTCCACTTTTCCTTCTCTCCATAAATCCTCAGTGGGCGGGACAGAGATGCAAGGAAAGGAGGCAAGTAAGGGAAAGATGGAAGCAACTTAGGTGAAATGAGAAGCACCCTCAGTCACCTTTCAGTCAGCCAAACACACCTGCAGCCAGTCACACACAGGTTACAAAGCAGAGTGTACCTGCATACTTTCTTTTAAGTAAGATTTTGCATATGGGGCTTATTTTCAGAGTGGTATCAGTGGTATCACACTTTTTGATAACCATCATTTTATCATTTTTAACCACCATTTTAGTTACATAAACTCAAGTTCATAGTTAGTTTACTGTTAACAAACAATGAAATGCTTTATAGGCAATTAAGCCTGTAATTTCTATAACTTTGTAAATGGTTAATAAATACTGTGGTCATCTATTGGACGGGTGATAACGGATGTTTATAAACCTTTACAATAGCTTGGTGAATGGTTTATAAAGCATTTCACTGATTGTTATCAGTGAACTACTAACTGAATTTTAATTAACTAGAAATGTGTCATTTATCAGTGATGGTTATTATAAGTGAGTTAAGTGTTATCAGACCACTTCTCTTTGTAAAATGGATTTCAATCCTGAAGTCTGATTGTAGCTTTGAGAATAGCCAAATCTCTCACTGTGTCTGCACAGAATAAATACAACACCATTCTAACTTCAACGTATCAATTAAAGCAAAAATCAGTAAAGCAAAGTACAAGTACCTGAAAAATGTAGCCTACTCACATGTCGCCACTTTCTACCATTACAGCCAGAAACTATGCCAGACTTAGCATTGTTCTTTTAGGTATATATAAATAAATTCTATATGTAAAATGTAACCCTACCCTGTAATAATTACTATTTAATATTTATTTATGAGTTTTGAGTTTTTTCTCAGTGTGGATGTATTTGTGTATATTTAACATATTTTTGTTTCTTATTTCATGTTATTTTCACGTTGATGTCTTTTAGACGTGTTTCTTGAAAACGCGTTTTCCCAAATGGACGGTAGAGGGCAGCGTCTGCCCTCCCATCACAGCGCACAGTCGGTCACAATTGCAATAGAAGAAGAAACGGAAACATTTACCCGGGTCATCTTTTAGATGCATGTAGCGGTGTCTCAACATACCGGCAATGACATGATATCTAGTCTGTACGGAAACATTATAACTTAACTATAACTGCTGGACAAGTGAAGGAGACGTGAGACGCTGCTCGGTAAATGGTTAAAGGTTTCATATTGTATATTTAATAATAGGCAGCTCCAGAAATGATCTGTCAACATTAGCTCACATGCTAACGTTACACGTTAGCCGCCTCGGTTCATATGGGAGTGTGTTAAGTGTCTCTGCTCTCGACAGGCTCGGAGGATGAAGGTGAAGATCCGGCAGTGGAACGGGGTGGCCTCCTGGTTGTGGGTGGCCAACGATGAAAACTGCGGGATCTGCAGGATGCCGTTCAACGGCTGCTGCCCGGACTGTAAGTGACAGAGCCAGCGTTAGTTAGCCTCATCATGTGGTGTCCGGATGGGTTGTTGTTCTCGCTGGCCGGGTGGACATGTTTACCAGGACCGCTGTACGTCGTTTTCCCCGCAAATCTTGTATTTCAATACGATAACCACCATAGTAGGAAGAATATCATTATTAGAAGGATATACAGGCTGCTCAGAGAAAGAGATAACCGAAGAATAACAGCAGAACAACTTGACTTCCATGCTTGAAGTGAGTAAATATTTATGTCACGGGGCTTTTAAGGAATAGTTAGAGTTAACATCACTACACTGCATGTGTTGAATGACTGATTTTTTTTTTGCTGCATTTGAAGATAAGTTAGTCATGATCAAATTATACATACATCAAACAGTAACTAGCCTTAACAAAAGTATGCATTTACTTTATTTAATACAAACGACAGAGGAACTAAATGGCCAATTTTTGCACAAGTACAAGAGTTTTCAGTGATGTAGGATTAATATGACGACAAAGTGGAACTTATTAATAGAATGTGCAGTACTGTTTTAAATAAGCTATACAAAATGATCAATCAATTAGACTTTACTTATAGAGCACTTTTCATACATTGTAATGTAGTACAAAGTACTTTACACACACACACACACACACACACACACACACACACACACACACATTCTTACACACACGTATCCAGCTACTTAAAACACAATAAGTAAAAAAAAGAGTGAGTAATAGTAAATAAATAAATGGTAATAAATAAAACAAGGCACTAATACAGGTATTGCGGAACTGAGGAAACACTATCATTGATGTATTTTACTGAGGATACACTAGAGGCAGTAAAATAAAGACAAAATAATAAAACCATAAAACTAAGAATGATAAAAATACATTAAATAGATAGAATTCAGCTAAAAGCCAGCCTAAAAAGGAAAGTCTTAAAGTGGCCCTTAAAAGTATCAACATTCTCCAGTGCATATACAAAATGATGTTTAGAGATCACTTTAACACTCCAGTTATAAACCTGGCACTTAACTTGACTCTTTATCATATCCAGTGATGTTCTGAAATATTGTCTGTCCTGTACCTGCCACCAAGCATTTAAATCCAAGACACTAGCCCTTAGATACATCAGTTACTCATTAAAGAGTAATGATAATTAAAAAAAAAAAAAAAACTGAGTGTGCTGTCAAGCTGGAAGACTATTAAAATCAACCTACTTTTTACCCTACTGTAACAGACACTGTACACATGACTACAGTTGGACACTAATCAGACAGAGCAGTGGACTAATTAGCAGTCATGTTTGTATACTACAAACCAGGGTGATGATGTGAAAACACAGAGAAATGCTCTGCTGTATTCTGAAGACTGAACATGTGCATATTTGAGGAGACGAAGGAAACAATTTAGCAAGTTGTTTTGCTCTTTTTGCATCAATAATTTTGCACATTATGAAGATTTCTTGTGAAAACTGAACCGTAGAAGTCGTAAAGACATATTTTATGTTGTCGACATGCACACTAGAGGCGTTTGCGTGGGGTTGACTACTCTTTTTTGAAACAAAATAAGATTGACAAAATGATAAAGACAGAAAATGAGACAGAAGCTGATGCAAATTTCAATACAGGCACTCTAATATACAAGAAATAACTTTCTTGTCCTGACATTTAGAACATTGTCCTCATCCAGTAATGAAGGCATTATATATAGTCCATTACCATTTAGTATTCAGTTATGAGTTTTGATGATGGATATTCTTTTCTTAGTATTTCTTACAGTAAATTGTTGTTGTTAATCTTTTGTAATATTCAACCTGTTTTGCAGGTAAAGTGCCTGGAGATGACTGCCCGCTGGTCTGGGGTCAGTGCTCCCACTGTTTCCACATGCACTGCATCTTGAAATGGCTGAACTCGCAGCAGGTGCAGCAGCAGTGCCCCATGTGCAGACAGGAGTGGAAGTTCAAAGAATGAGCGTGTGGAGGCAACGCTGCCGTCTGCCTGCAGACACTCACTGAGAAAGACGTCGCCTGCTCACGGACTCCATTTTTATATCAGCTGTAAATAACTGTTTTTTGTACTTCCCCATCAGATATAATCCAGAGGATTTTTGGAACCTGTCCTGTGAAAGATTTAGTATGTACTTAAATTAAACAAAACCCAACATCACAAGCGCCGTATTCTACTTGCTTTGCATGGTCCATGTTGTTTCATCAGTATGGTTGACTGGTCCAGAAGCTTCTGTGGCAGCGGTTTGAGGGATATGACCTGAATTTCGGTGTTCGGCTCAGTGATTCTGACATTAATCCTTCCTGATGAGATTAACCAGGTTGTTTGGTGTTTCCAGTAATGGGACTCAAGAGGCACTTAATAAGCACTTTATATCAGAGGCAGAATTTTCCTTTGAAAGTGGGGTACATAATCTCCATGTGATAATTTTGGCTCATACATCCATTCAGACTAACTTTTGGGGGTTTTGAAATGGCAACAGTTGATGTTTCTGTCCTCTTTGGAACAGTGGAGGATTTTGAAAACACAAAACTCGCATACAGTATTCTGACCTTAGTAAGTGAATGTGTTAGCAAGTACTCAGCCGCTGTGCTCATCAGTTAGATGCCAACTGTGTTTGTGGTTTGGTGCTGGATGGTTTTCTGTTGGTCACTCAGATCTTTTCTGCTATTGAAAAAGAGATTGATGAGAAGGACTGCAAAACCACTGCCAAAAAAAAGGCTGAAAGGATGAGATGATCTGCAGAGTTGACATCAAGAATTACACATTTCACACTGCACATGCTCATTAGTTCCATTGTTAAGATAAAAAAAGAAGATTTGTCCAGTGCGTGGGATTTAGTGAGAGAGGGGTAGGAATGGATTATAGTATTAATAATAATATTTGCATCACCTGAATTTATGAATCGTTGTGTTTTCTTTAAGATGTGTTCCATCCTGTTGCACCACCATGTTAAAACAGTAGCCCGAAAAACAGACAAACCAATCACTGGCTTTAGGGAGGCATTTTATATTTTAAGCAGCCACCACTGGTGGAAATGACGTCACCACTAGATGTTAGTAATTCCTACATACTGGTTTCTTGTTTCTTATTTCTTCTCTGTCTCCAAACATAGCTAAACCCGGTTAAACAGCACAGTTCTGACAGTGTTTTGTGTTAGACGTTTGCTTTAGGGAGCTCTGTGATCACGTTGAGTCCCTGAGGATGAGAGCTGGCCACTGCAGAATGGAGAACAACTTGTTGAAACCGAGACATGTCGGCCATCTGTTATGATGACCCCATTCTGAATGTTGCAGGAGATTTCATATTTAAGAAAGATTCACCTTCAATCAGTCAGTCAAAATGTATTTATAAAGCACATTTAAAAACAACGACAGCTGACCAGAGTGCTGTACAATAAAACTGAAATGGCTAACACGGTAAAAACACAAAAACCAGTTGAGACAGACACAAGGGCAAACAGGCACCACAAACTGAATAAAAAGCCAAGGAATAAAAATGTGTTTTAAGGTGAGATTTAAAATCAGGCAGTGTGGGGCTCAGCCTTACATCTGTAGGCCGCTCTTTGCAGAGTTTTGGGGCCACAACTGCAAAAACCTGATCCCCCACGTGCTTCAGCTTTGACCTGGGAACAACCAGGATCAGCTGGTGGGCGGACCTGAGTGACCATGATGGGACGTATGGTTGTCAAAGGGTGCTAAAAGGTGAAATTGTTCCCAAGTCCCTCAGGTCTGTTTACTTTGAGTTCAACCAGGAGCTGGAAGTGATGGTCATCCTGATGTTAGCGGCGGTGCTTCGACCAGCCTTGCTCTCACATTGCCATGACATAAAGAGGCAGGCACACTAAAAGGTATCACCTGATAAACTTTATTTTGAAAAGTATAAAAAGTCCTGTACAAACAACAACACATGAACACAGTCAATTAAGAAGTAAACTAATCAGTCCACAAAGATTGTAAAAAAACAAAAACAAACTCCAGGGCTTAAACATCTGATCAACATTTTCTAGTAAGGCAGTCAACACAAGCATTTTGGGTTTTGCAAGTCTAAGCTGTCAGAGAGGTGCTGAAGAGCTGAGCGGCCACAACAGCTTCAGGTTTCACAACAGTCAGAAGCCTCCTAATCCCAGCCAGCGACATGCCAAATAAAATGAACAAACTCGACAATTAACTCTGTTCACTACGGTATAAAAACGTGAAGCTTTTACAGGATACAGTAGGTCTGTACTGCTGAGATCAGAGGCCAGCCCCAACCAGCAAAACTACTCCATCCAGGAAGCAGCCAGCAGGCACCGTCAGCCCTCCCTCCACCACACAGCCTCAGCCTTCGACCTCCAGAGCTGAGGCATCTCACCAGATCAGGCTGCTGGACTGACGTGGCCTTTCTGTCCATCCCTGCAGAACAGTCATGTTACTGGGCAGCAGGTTCACACACAGATTTTCTCAGTCATTGACAGCCAGGCCAAAGATCTC
Source organism: Acanthopagrus latus (assembly GCF_904848185.1). Lineage (NCBI taxonomy): Eukaryota > Metazoa > Chordata > Actinopteri > Spariformes > Sparidae > Acanthopagrus > Acanthopagrus latus. The sequence goes on along the minus strand of NC_051039.1, from coordinate 28,306,321 downwards.
CAGCAGCTCCTTGTTGTCCGGTTCAATGAGGTCAGCCGGCTTCTCCCCGCAGTCTGTCTCCAGCTCAGGGTTGGCACCCAGCGAGAGAAGGTAGCTGGAAGAAACACAATAATATGCTGCTCACTAAAAGAGGTCAAATCTTGCTGGTTTGCATCTTTGGCAAACTCAATGCGGGTTTGTGTCATACTTCAGTGTCAGGAGGGTCAAAGAGGTGCAAGAATGCAGCAGTTCCTCCAGCTTCTCTTACCTCTCACTGTGTGTGTGTGTGTGTGTGTGTGTGTGTGTGTGTGTGTGTTGGTATATGCTTTAAAATGTTTAACATGTCAGCTGCTTCCTACACGCCACATACTGAAAGATGTTATTGCTAAATATGTCACAAGCAGATATTTCTCTTTGATTAGTCTGACTCTTCTCCACCTTTTCTGCTGTTGCTCTATATTCCAGCGTTTAGTCTTAGTCCGTAACTGTAACACTGAATTTAATTGGGACTGATCCCGTTTGTAAGAAATGTTTGTGACTACTCAAAATTAGATGAGGGAAAAGAGCAGATGCTCACCGTGCAATGTGTGGGAAGCCATCACTGCAGGCCATGTGAAGTGGGGTCCATCCCTCCTCGTCCCTCTGGTGGATGTCGGCTCCGTACTGGATCAGCAGCTTCACACACTCCAGGTTCCCAGACAGGACGGCCTCATGGATGGCAGCCATGCCTACAATGAGAAACAACCATACGTTCAGCACAGAATCCTGTTTGTGGATTAATAAGCAAACATTTGTAATTGCAGAAGTTTTCTAGATCATGGTGATGTAAATGGGTCACCGGCTCTCACCAGAGTGGTAGATGGTTTGAAGGCTGACTCTTCTGGCTCTGATAAAACGGCCGATCCGCTCCAGCTCGCCCTGGCGTATGTAGTCCTGGAAAACGATATCATTAGGGAAGTGCACACTGCGGATTGGCTTCAGAGAAGCAGAGCTCTTGCAGCTGACTGGGACCCCACAGTCCTGGGTGTAAGCTTTGATTCCCATGGTCTCGGACACAGGGCACATTCTGGTTTGAAGTGGAGTAAAAAAAAAAAAAAAGTCAACTCCAGCAACCCTCTTCCAAAGATTAAAGCTTGTTTTCCCTCAGGTCTTAAAAGTCAAAGTAGATTTTTTTGATCTCCTGTAGGAAGTTGAAGTGTGCTTGCTGTCCGGTGTCCTCCCGTGTATCGACCGTGGATCTGTTCCTCTGAAGGCCAAGCCCCCCTCTGGCTCCTATATACTCTCTGTCCGGCTATTTTAGGACACAACACCTCACAGATTCAGTGTCGCGATTTGGAAGATGAGTAGCCCTGAGGTCAGATCTCTGCCACTCGCCTGTCACAAGCCTCTGATATAGCTCACGTCTCCAGACATGACAGCCAGTAACCTCCGCCTCCGTTGTCACCCACACATACCCAGATGCTTCCCACTTAAAGATAGTGGTGACAAGCCTGGCAGTGCAACCCTGGAGCTGAGGGAGAGGGGCGGGTGGAGGCTTCTAGTAAACACTACACAGGATAAAAGTGGTTCACTGCTGGAGTGTGTTGATGCCAAATTCATGGACATGGAGAGGGGAAGTGCCGCGTGTAGGCTGTTGACCATGAAGTGCACTGACATAAACAGTCGGTGAAGGCTGCTGTCTTCACAGTCATATTCTATCTTAAACTCTGATGTGAGACACATGATGGTTGATAATCATTTCCAAAGACTGAACGGTTTGCATCATCCTCTTTATTACTCTTTGTAAATCAGGATGTAGCACTGTCATTGTCTGGTATGCTTCTCAGATCAGAAAGAAAAAGTGAGGGAAATCTCAAGCTGTTACCGTGGACTCTTTTCCCAGTTCATGTCATGGAAAAGTCCCTACTGAAACGTCCATTAATTTATGAGACCTTGCAAAACTCTACAGCTGTTCTCCAAATACTTTTTAAGAAATGCATATTTTGAAGTTTGGCCCTCCGAGCTAAATAATTTGTGATTCCTTGTATGTGTATTCTAAACCTCACCAATAGCAAATTTTGCTCTGGATTGGGTTGAAATTTGTCCTGAACATCCAAGATACTCTGAAGATATTTGGCAACATTAATTCATTTAAATAGTTGCTGCTGGATGGTCACAGTAATCAAATTAATAACAGGAAGTCAAGAAGGGCTATTTTGATGTCCTTTAAACCTTTGTATGTGATAGTGTTGAAATTCATTGTGTGTGTGTGTGTGTGTGTGTGTGTGTGTATATATATATATATATATATATATATATATATATATATATGACTATATATATATATATATATATATATATATATATGACTATATATATATATATATATATATATATATATATATATATATATATATATATATATATATATAGTCATACAATTTCAAACTTTGGCTTTTCTGACAAGAATTAAAAAAAAACAAAAAACAAACTGTTTAATGTCAAAGTGAAAACAGATTTCTACAAAGTAATGTGAACTGATTAAAAATGCGTGAGGTAAATATAATGTGAATATTTGCATAAACATTCACCCCCTTTGAAGTGACTGACCTAATTCAACAGAGGTTCAGCCAATTGGTGCTAGTGGTCTGACAATTAGTGAAATGGAGATCACCTGACTGCAGTGAATGTGTCTCAAGTGATTGTAGGATAAAGACACCTGTGTCTGAAGCTCCAGTCACTGGTTAATCAGTATTCCTGGTCACAATTACACCATGAGGACTTACAACACTCCAAAGAACTCTGTGAAAAGGTTATTGAAGAGTATAAGTCAGGGGTGGATACAAAAACATTTCCAAGTCACTGAACATCCCCCAGTCCAGCAAAATCATTCATTAAGAAATGGAAGGAATATGACACGTGTAAATCTGCATAAACCAGGCCGTCCTCACAAACTGGGTGACCGTGCAATAAGGAGACTAGTGAATGAGTCCACAAAGACACCTATGACTACTATAAAAACTTCAGCAGCTGAAATGAGAGAGACTTTGCACTGAACAGCTGTTCCCCAGGGTCTTCACCAGTCAAAGCTCTGTGGAATGGAAAAGACAAAGCCAGAGTTTGAAGAAAGCTCATCCAGTCGCCACAAGAGTTCACCCAAAGGGTTAGTGGGTGAGTTGAGGTGAGGGTGAGTACTTTTAATAGGCTCTGTACCTTCCATTTAGTTTTGTTACATCATTTCATTTCAAAAGTGTAACATCTAATCCAAACTTTTCCTATCATGTTAAAACAGTGTTTTTTGTTTTTTTTTAAATGTGAGTTTAAAAAAAAATAACCACGTGTCATTACAGCAGACAGAATAACCAATTTGTAATGCAATACATTTAAGTATAAAACAACAAACACTGCTAACTAGACGTTTCCCTATATAAAAGGTTTATGTACAGGTCTGCATTAATTCAGACTGAGTTACTTATTTTATTCACATTGACTCAACATGACAGAAAAACTTTAAATGTGACACATAAGATGAGATGAGAAAATTTAAATGCAATTAGTACTTGGTCACCGTTTAAGGCCTAATTTTGGCGTGCTTCAACAACAACACAAAAACAAACTGAAGACACATTTATTTTTATAATTTTTGTTTATTGGCCACCATTTCACGTTTTCCACATCAATTTGGATATGATGGAATGCTTCGTTTAGTTCCCCCCCCCACCGCTGTACAGCTGTCAAACCCGTCACCCTGCTCTACTCCCCCCCCCCGCCAAGCACGCAGTACATTCATTCTCCTGCTCATGGATGACCAGAAAATATGAACTACTCATTCAAATCATAACACAGCAAAACTTTACACCATTCACACAGCACACACACACAAAGAAACACCGCTGTGGCAACAAGGGTGTTGGGCAGAGCCAAAAGGGATGCAGGGGGTACAGTATGGGTGAGGGGTGGGGCTATGCAACGGCTCCCTCCCCGCTTAAGATATAATAGACACTTCTCAGACCAACCTGACCAGTAGACTGTACCAAATTGTGTCTGCTGTAGTAACCACAATGAATCTCTGATTAGGCATGAATGCAGTGCGACCTATCAGAACTGGCTCCAAAAATAGAAATGAAATCATCCCAGGTCTGAGAGTATGTCCAAGGGGCCAACTCTGCCCCAACAGGGCCAACTGGCTACAGCTGGGCACAATGGTACATCATTAAAAATGACACATCCCGAGTTAAAAAAAACAAACAAAAAACCTCATAGTGAAAGCAATTAAATAAAATAGGATCCCCCCCCCAAAAAAACAAAACAAATTAACCTTTGTTCCTTTTAGCGTCAGTAGCCGTGCTGTAATGAGGAGACTGAACCGAAATATGATATGGGAATGAAGAAATGAGAACAAAGTAGACCTTCCCCCCCACACACTGAAGAAAATAATTGGTCTCAGCTACAGATGTGGGGGCCTTTACTGCTACACTAGACAAGCTCTGTGGGTGTAATTTTAGTGAAGACATCGCAAAATAAACATCTATAGGATGGCCCCTTGTCCCCTGAGATCAGTCCCTACAAAACCACCACACAAAACTCCTGTTCTCCCTTTTCTTGCAGAGGGAGACCAACATTGGCACCCCTCCTCTTTACCTATGAATACAGGGTACAACAAACATTAGCTCATACTCACACTGAACAATGGCAAGGCTTTTTGTTTTTTTAAGAGGAGGGGAACAAATTCATCTGAGAAAACAAAAACATTTTGAAAACTGGATCTCAATGCCATTTTTTTACATTTGGTTTACAATATACAAGGCAAACAGCTGATGTGGAGCTTTGCTGAGAAGGCATTGAGGTCTCCCATAGAGGTGGTGTGCTGTTCCACAGAGTCCCCCCAGGTGGGACGAGACCAGTCTGGCCAGAAATTGCAAGGTTGGAGATGTGGCAGGAAAAAAAAGGCCCTGCCACGCCACTGATGGACTGACTGACTAATTATCTGGCGGGCTGACTATCAGGCCGGCTGACTGACCGAGAGGCAGTTAAAGGGGAAGTATAAATGTTCACAGGACAGGGAAGGTCCACAGGGGAAGTGAAGGTGGTTATGGTGACTGGTTGGAAGGGTTGGGGCGGGACTCGTCTCCTCTCTCTCTCTCTCTCGTTCTCTGCTCTGCCAGCTCTTACAACTCGTCATGTCCATCGTCGTCCTCGCCATCCGAGTCCTCATCCTGGCCTTCTTCCACATCATCCAGATCCTGGAGAACAGAGGAGGAGATGATGGTTTATTAACACAGAATTTCTCAACACATGCATTACTGACAAAATATCATATTTTGAGGACCTGGAACCAAAAGAGGAAACAGGTACTGTCTATTTTTAAAACTAGCATTGCACTGAAGCGTAAAATTCTGGTTTCATGACAATCTTAAACTATAGTGGCAAAACGAACAAGACTCCACTCATACTCTCCACAAGGCTTCAGTAAGGGCTGCATTACATCAACTGTAATGGTAGCATGGGTGAGACATAATCTAAGGCCTTCGTGAGGTTATGACAAACATAACTGAACAAATCAAATCAGTCATCACTGAGCACAAGCTCTGCATATAGATGACATATCTGCTTCATTCCTTCATGTCTAGTCTGAGGACAAATGAGTGAGGAGTAGTGTCAGCTTCAGGGGGGCCATGACGTCGACTGCAGCGCTGCACGTGCTGCTTTTCTCTGGAGGTTCCGAGCCCACTAAAGAACTACGACAGCTGCAGGAGGCTTTAGCATTCACTGTTTAGCTGAAATTAGACTTCTGAGAAGGGGGCGTGGTGGCAATAGTGGAGTAGAAAGGTGCAAAGGAAAAGGACCTCCCCCTTATGTGCAGTGGAAGGAGCAGAACTGTAGCACACAGGAGGATTTGGGAGAGCTTGCCAAGTTCAAAAAGCCAAGTGGGTCACTTCAAAGGTTACAGCCTAAAATCCTGACAGGAGTTAGTCCTGTGGGCCTATTTTGGGTACAGATATTATGGCAAACAAGGCTCCAAAAAGTGGTTTTAGTTATTGCATGCATATGAATCTGCTGTCTTGACTTTCACAGTTTCATATGAACAGGCGGAGCTTGTTCTGAGCCCCAGAGTGCCGGATGAGAAGATGTTTGAGGATGTTTGGTGCTCAAACGCAGTCAAAGTTGATGGACAGTGTTTTGATGATGTCAAGGTTTTAATGTAAAGACGCCATATTCTCATCATCACATTGTTATTGCTGTGTAAATTCACCCAGATGCAAATTTTAAACAATGCACCAAAGATTCATTTCCACAGTGTACGTGTTTCTGGACATATGACGACTAAATCACTGTACGTGTGTTTATGTAGCATGAAGTAGTGTACTAACTTTAATTTTGTTCTGCAACCCTGTGTTGTATAAAGGTGAATAAATCACGTTGAAACAAAAATGGGGATTATGGTATTATTATATATCATTATAGATTATGGGGACACATTTCTGATATGCTGCTGTTCTATTATCTGGTTCAAAACATCATGAATTACTGTAAACAACTGTTAACAACCGAGTCTAAGTAATAAACATTCCCTCAACAATCATTATTCAGATCTTTCAGTGTGCAGCTGTTGTTCTTGTTTTAGTCACTTCCACTGTCCCTCATCTAGAACAACCTCTTCAATATGAACAGATCCTCTCTGGTGTTCAGTAACCATAAACGAAACACAGCTATACTGCATAAGTATTTGTCTATAGCAAGGTTTTTCCTGGCACCAAATAGGGTGGTGGTGGTAGGTGTGTGAAGGTGTCATTTTCATAATATTTTAAATTCATGCCAATTAATCACAATGTAAGATACTTCAGATCAGTTAAGTTCATAATAACTTGGAGAGATGGCAACATGCATCATTTCAGGAATATATCTAAAGTAATATTTAAGTGTGTTCAGGTAGTTTTCTGAAAACAAAAACTACTACTCCTACTCCTACTACTACCTTCAGTTCCATAGTACTTGCTGGTTTTATAATGTCATGTGATTCTGAATGTCAAGTCATGTGTTGGAATGGAAAGTTTGCAAATGTCTACTTGTATTCCAGGATACATTTCACAAGGCGCTGGAAAGAAAGCTTGTAAAACGCATCAATATGTATTCAACAGTAGGCTGATACCAACTTGTTTGTCGGTGGGGTCGTTTTGTCAGGTCAAGCTAATTCTAAATTGAACAGAGAGCCGCCATAGCCTATAATTAATTAAATGCCAATCTTACCACTTACTTGTGCTTCTCAAATCAACACTGCTTACCACTTTAGGATCATGATGGCCAGACATAATGATCAATAAAGCACTGGGGCTTGTGAAAAGGGCTGGTGTATGCCAGATGGCTTGTCCACCATTGCACCCGTTCAAATATCAGGACACTGCCTGAGACCGAAAGCTCTTTGGACTCGAGTTTTTGTGGATGGAAATTCATGTGAGCCTCCTGCTTCATTTCTGTGGTTTCCAAAAGGCAAATACATTCAAAGTTCAGATGGCCTGAGGAAGTTTAGAGAAGCTGCTTTTTATTTTGTTTTAAAAAAGGTGCAGGCGACGTTTATCTCTTCACAACCTTTTCTTGTGAGTCTTGGTGTCTACAGCTATCAACCACTTCAATTTGATGCTTTAAAATGAAACCCCATTAAAGACCCTTCAGTGAATTAAATTTCTGAAATGTAATTAATACTTTTTTTTAAAAGGACCTGATACCCTCTGCACTGTAACCTATAAAGTGTGGGTGCAGCTTTGAGTTTAAGATTAATCTTACCTCTGCATCCAGATCGTCCTCGTCATCTCCTGCAGGGGCACCACCCTCTTTGCCACCGCTCTCTAGGAACTTGGTGAATCCTTCCAATGTTCTCTCGCCATTGTAATCAATCACCTGTTGATCGGACAGTAATTTTAACATTCAACATTTTATTTCTACAACATACACGATTTAGTCTGATCCCCACTGGGGTTGGACAGAGGGGGATGAAGTTATTTTATCATGCCTTGAAAGTATTACATTCTTGAATTTCAGCTCATTGATTTCTGTTTGTAACCTTACTGATATGTTACCAAACCAGATTGGTCCACACAGCAATGAAAAGGGATGAGGAAGAGGGAGCATCCCTTCCCCCAGATTCTAGGTGAAAAGACTTAAGTTGAACAGACTAGGAAAGGTACTGCTGGCCCTCCAAAGTCCTGTATTCAGAATATTAACTGTTCCCATCAGGTGAAGGCCTAGTTATGTCTGCTTGATGCACTTTATGTATGTTATTTATTGTAGGTATGCATTTCATGTGGCAGCCTTTTTGTCCATGACAAATGTCTTTAGGGAGATATATATACACACACACCTTAAAAAAAAAAAAAATCTATTATGAAGATAGATGCATGTGTTAAAATGCAAAAACAAAAGTATCACTAAGCCCTCTGACACCTGACTGTGCCATTTGAAAGCAGCCAATAAACTCTGGCACTCTGTCTTCAAACAGTGCCAATAGGTTATCCAGAGGTGATCTACTAGCAGCGACACAGCAACAAGCCAGTGGAGTTATTGCTAAAATAAGACTGCACGTGCAAAGTACAATTAAAGGACATCTGCAAAGCGACCAACTTATTTTTCCTGTTATTTAATCCAGCTTTAACGACCTGGCTCACAGCCCCTCACGGCTGCCTCTGGTCCATCCTTTCTACTTTCCTTCTTCCTTCACCCTGGTCGTCTGCATGCTTCATCTAAGTAGGGTCATGGGCTAATCCTTAGACTTACTACAGCCAGGGCCCCAATATACAACACTCATACAACACTTTAAGATCTCTAAAGACTGGTGAGTGAAGGCCTGGTCAATAAAGAAGAGCTGAGGAGAGGGGCAGCTTCAGGCTGAGTAGACATTCTCAATGTGAGTGAAGTCATCGAGCAGGAATCTATAAGGACCAAGCACCAACATAATGCTGCAGAAACTTACAAGGCCAGCAAGCTCAGGTTTCTGCACATGTTAACGCTGCTAAATCAAGAGGCTCTAATGATTCCCGGGAGGCCAGTATGGCAATGATTTTGGATCCAAATAACCACCCAGATCACTATAACTCACAACTGCAATGGCACGTGATGAATAAGAGGATGAATCCATTTATTGTGGGTGGAGAAGAAGAGAGGGATGGATTTTACATCAGTCAACGCAATGGAGAAGTTTAGAGAAGATCTACGCTATAAGAATGATCACACCAGTCAGATGTTTAATCTGTCTCTCTGCATAGAGATGAAACTGAGATAAGATTTTCTAACATAGTAAAAAACACTCACCTTGCGCTCATCTCCAGCAGGGAAGAATTTAAGAGTGGGGAAGCTGTGGACTTTGACTGCTTCAATCTCATTAGCTGTGGAGTCCATCTTAGCCACAACGATGTCAGCACTGTTCTTGTACTTCTCTCCCAGCTTCTCCCAGATAGGAGTCAGCTGTTTGCAGTGTCCACACCACGGTGCATCTGAAGTACAGAAAACACTTTAAAGTTTAGTACTGACTCATTATGGATAAAGAACAGTTCTCTTAAAAAGGCATTCAGCTCATTTAAATATTGAAATTTTAAATATCATGTCGTGTTTTCTTTTATTCCCTTAAATTAAGCTCAATCAATAAGGTGTTTGGATGTCTGATCTCAGACTGCAATGTAAATCTAGAAAATTTAGCTACAATCGTCGATTGATCAATTCTCAAAAGAGAATTGTCAACTATTTTGATAACAGAATGTTTGAGGGTTTTTACTCCCCCAAAGCAGTTGTCGCATATTTGCTGGTTTTAGCTTCTTAAATGTGAGGATTTGCTGCTTTTCTTTGTTTCAGATGATAGCAATTAAGATTCTTTGGGTTTTTGACAGTTGCATGGACAAAGGAAGCAATTTGAAGTTGTCACTTTAGACTGAAAATATTGAAGTATTTTTTTCTTGATTGACAATCTTTTAACATATTATGCATCAAAAACTCAAATCATGACAATAACTTGCAAAGTAATAACATCGTAACAAAATAATCCTTAGTTGCAGCACCTACTGAATGCAGGCAAACGCACACTCAATAAGTCACATGTAGCCTTAGTTTCATGGCCTTGTTCCCCTTTGACTGGCTAGGAAAATCCCCCTCCAGCTGTCAGGGAATACGGGCTTGCCCTGCTGAGCATGATGGGCTATAAACTCTATCCAACAGCTAGCCATGGAAAATTCCTCCTAAGATAGTGCAAATTTTCGATCACTGTAAAAATAACCCAACGGCTAGATTTCACCAGATCTTCTCAACATCCATGTCTGGTTGAGTGGGCAGGGAGAGAGTATGAGTGAGCGCCTAGCATTAAACTCTTAGGCATTTGAAAAGGGCTTAGCACTTGCAAAGTAAGGAGGGGCTAGATTAAAATTTCACAACACCGACACCAACTCTCACCTATCAGTAACTGGGCTTCAACTACAGAACAAAATACTCCTTCAAACAGGTGAACCCTTTTAGTACCTCAGAAACATTATTCATGCTTATTTATTATATTAGCACTTACAGAATTCCACAAAGACGTTCTTAGAGGGATCGAAGGCGACCTCCTCGAAGTTCTTGCCAACCAGAACCTTGACAGGGGTTTTGTCCCAGTCCTCAGGGATGTCCTGACTCATGAGATGAGGCTGTGAGAGAAGACAGTAAATATAGAAAATGTTTTAGTATTCGTACACATTTCAATAATTGTCATTTTACAAGAAATCTATATTAATATACATGATGTTTAACTACATGTTTGCCTCAGGGTCTTGTTTTTTGATTATTGCTCAACAGACAAAATCCTAATACTGTCCTCAGTATGTCGTATAGTGAGACTTTAAATCCATTGTCAACCCCACATTAATCTAATTCTCAGTATGAATGTTTTCTTATAACTAGTCTTCCTCACCTTCAGTTTGCCTTCTGTAAACTGTGTGCAGAATTCAGTGATGCCCTCTGCTGTGATGGCGTCGCTTTCAGGCTTGTACTTGGTCATCTCGTCTTCCAGGGTGATGAGGCGGATAGCGGGGCACTCCTCTTTCTTCAGGCCGAAGAACTCCAGGATGCGCTGGTTGTCGTCCACATCGCTATCGATGAAAATGAACAGGATCTGGACAGGGGAGACAGGAGAAGTCAATATCTGATTTTAGACTTTAGGTTGTCTAGATTAGTAGGACTGGGGGGATTGTAATACCCATTCCTACTAATTAATTCATATGGTTAAAAGGGGAAGTGCATTGACTTGTTTTCAGACAGTTCACTTACCCGACCCTTGAATCCCTCTGCGGCTTTCTTAAACTGGTCCATTTTGTCCTGGAAGTCTGAAGCAGCTTTGGGCAGGAACATGAGGATGTGAGACTTGATTTCTCCACCAAAGATTTTAGGGGCGGTCTGCAGAGGACAAAAAAATACACAAGTTTGATGAGTCTTGTTGTGGACAGTTGAGTGGAGGGAGAAAAACAGACAGAGGTCACATTAATGTGCATGGCCCCAGGCTTTACCTGCTCAGTGAACTCGATGACCAGGGGCAGCTGGTTGGCCTTGACAAAAGCCAGGAGGTTTTCTTTGGTCAGCTCCCCATCAAAGGTATTGCGTCCTTCATCAAACTGTAAAGGAAACATGGAAACACTGAGATACAAATATTATCCACTCATACAGTTTGCCTGCGAACACCAAAAATAGATTTACCAGACAGACTTTAGAATCCCCTGGGAACTCCCAGCAGCCCAAATGGACTTTCATTATGTGTTAAGAATAGCAGTGGCAAAGTGTTGCCCAGCAGCTCTTACTGGCACACAATAGGAAAAGGGACATTTGGCTGGTGGCATGCAGCCAGCTCTGCAGCCACTGACTGGTGATGTGAAACCTAAACCTCAAACCCTTCTTGTAATAAACAAGTGAAGGACCCCAGCTGTTTATTATAAACTGAGCCCCAACTTGAGGAGGGTTTGTTTGACTGTAGGCAATGAGCCCACAGGTCAGCCATGTTTGTGTCAGGATCTCCAACATGGAGTTAACAGTTGGAGGACAGAGTCTTAGTCTGTGTGCCAAAATAAAAGATCATCCATAAGATCATCAAATGGCCTAAGATATTTAGAGTTTGTTGTTTCCTGATAAAGCAACTGTATCTGTATCGGAAGCAACTGTATGATTATTTCATTAGTGATGTACTGCAAACTATAATATGTAAAAACAATGAAGCACATCAGAAAGTACAGTTATATAAATCATTACTGTTAAAAACTGAAATGAAACAAATGATCAAGACTGAATAACAGTACATATCTTAATTAAATCAATCCACGTGAAGCAATTGGTAAATGGACTACATTTATATAACACCTAATAGAAGTCCAAAGTATTTTATAAAGCCTCACATGCACCTATGTCCACACACACACACACACACACCGACACTGTGCAGGGATTGGGCCTGCACGTTAAGAGTCACTATGGACTGACTTTGAGTGATTCAATCCAACATTTTTTCAAATGTTCAGGGGAGAATTGTAAGGATGGAGATATACTTGTTTATTACCTACATGTTCCGATAGAAAACCAGATGTGACTTTCACATACTAGCCAATACACCGCATGTTACTGTAGGATACCACTAGATGGCATACCTTTGCTTGTCTTTGAAACTTTTCGCTAGTAGTTCCCCTGCTGTGGCTGTTGTGCTTACTGACCCTTGACTCCGTCACATTCTTGTACTTAACCCTATCTACTGCCCCTACTGTTTGCATTTTGCCTGGAGCTAGTGATACTAGAGGTTGTCTGGACTAGGTCGTCCGATCACTGGGAGAGCTGTCACGGGCAACATAGGCCAGCTCATCAGGGTTTAGAACAAGAGAGTGAACACAGGTGAACACAACACTGGGACTGAACACAGTCTAACCTGCCTGAGTTAGTTTAAAAACAAGAGATGCAATAAGGTGATTTCTAGCGACTCTGACCAGGAGTATGAATCAAAAGACAGAGTGGCACGGCCGGCAGCAACACAACAGAAGTGGAACAACAACAGAGGAAGAGAAAGATGGGCATCCACAGCCGGGGAAAGGGGACAGATGGATGTCTGAGTATCTCCCTTTCCGAAAGTGTGTGAGTTTTGTTTGTTTATTTATTGGAATTAAAGGCTAAGGGAGCTTGTGAAGTGTAGCATTCATCACTGAGATCTAATGCCATCTCCCAGCTGAAACTAAGGACGATGACCTCTTGCGGTACAAACTGGCATTACAAGACAAGACGGACTGGGGGCTTCCTGTTTAAAATGCTAACTTCAGTAGATAAATCTGTGTCAAAATACATGAACATCTTAGACATAACTTCAACATCAAATTGTGTGGCCCTCACCTTCACTTTTTTTTTTTTTTTTTTTTTTTTTTTTTTAAATTGAAGGACAACCTGGACCTTGACCCAATCTGACAAATCCATAATCCGACTGAGATACGGTTATCAGTTGGGCTGATAAGAAAGCCAAATCATCTGACTTATTCTGCAAGTGGATGGCTGTAGTCAATAATGAGAAGACAGCATCATGTCTGAGCAAAAAAACAAAAACAAAAAAAACCTTAAATAAAAAAAATCCTGTTTAAATTTCATTGGGCTACATCAGATGGGAAGAAACAAGGTTTGGCCTATTTTGGCTGGACAGAGAGCACACAGCTGCCATGCATTCATCCTCTGTTCATAGCCAATGGGGCTCCTCAAAAGAAGTAGCATCACCTAATACAGCTTTTACCATTCATCACCATCAGCTCAACATGTTCACGTAATTCACGGGGTGGGTCAAGCAACAGACCCAAAGGCAGGAGACCTCAGACGAGCTGAGATTAGCAACAGAGAGGGGATACTGTAAGGTCGACAGCATCATGTTACCAAAGTGTGGATCAAAAACACCAGGATGTCTTCAGCAGTAGCTGTCTGCAAACTCTTTACTAATGTGAGAATGTGTTTCACAAGCTAAGGCAAGGCCACTAATAACCTATTTACAATATATTTTGATTACTCCTGGGACAGTAAGGAATACTTAAACAAGTCAGCAAAGTGTCCTGTATGTGACAATACAATGACGTAATAGCTAAGTGCTCATGCACTTTGTAATTGATTAGATGTCATAGTCACACAATGTGACAGTTAAGAACTAACCTGTCAAATAAATAAATAAATATATAAAGAATGTGATATTACCTTCTTGAAGAGGACAACACTGTCCTTGGACACCTCAAACTTGGAGTAAATGGCATCATCGGCGGTAATTGCGTAAGGAATGTCGTCTGTGGCTTCAGCTGCTTTTTCAAAGGCCTTGGCATCGGCGGAGTCGGCATCCTACAGATAGATGAAAACTTTGCTTTAGATACAGCACTTTGCAAGCCATCCCCAATGATTGAAACTTCCTTTTAAATCATCTAAATTGCAGTATAGCTCTTTCAAACCAACACAGCATGATGACAAACGATAGCCAAATTATGTATTTAATTGTGCTCATGAGATGACAAATCAGAGCTTCATGGTGGCAACTGCCAAACAATAAGCACTGTATACATATGGGAAAAAAATCCAAAAGTCTCTCTTTTTAACAATACAAGATAAAGGAAGGAGCTTTATGACAAAAATGACTTCTGTTTAAATCTTCACTTGTTATATTCAAACCTTGAGGGATGAGAATCATACCTTAAAGAATCCAATGACTGCAACCTCATTGTCAGCGATCAGAGACTCTGCCTCGGTGACTCCAGCCAGGGTGGCGACGGCCGGGCCTGTACGCTTCTTCAGCCAGCTGACAATGTCATCTGCCTGCCTGCCAGCTGCAAGACAACAAAACACAATAGGTCAAGTACTTCTGTACACACACACACACACACACACACACACACACACACACACACACACACACACACACACACACACACTTAGATTGTCAAAAGCACAACTCTCACCATTAAAACAAAATATGGACAATGTGCACACAAAGCTATTAGGCTTCATGTATATTAGAAAAGTATTCCAACAGAGTCAATGAGACGTCATTTTGGCCGACAGATATTCATGACCTCAATAACAATAACAATAGTATCTCAGGGAAGTAGATGTTTGACTGATTTGCACTGCCTTCATTGCGGTCAACTTAAAACATACAAAGTATAGGCAACCCCTCATAAATTTCCTGGATTGAAATTGCATTTTGAAAGTGAAAATATGTCAACAGCATCACTTCACCATTCCTGATACCTCTAACCAACAGCTCTTACAACTTCATATGACAACATAGAGGTGGCTTATTTACACCACTTTTTTAACAACTTCTTGAGGCTGTAAAAGCCTGTGCTCCTTTCTTTAGAGTAAGACTGACACACTCCAATTAAACTGGACAGATGACAGACGTGGCTGTCGGACTGAACAGTGATGCAACACAGGAGCAACTTCACAGTGAAACACATGTTGATGAAGTGATTCAGCACGTCGTCTTGGTGCAGTGCTGTCAGCCTCAAGCACTACGTGGGAGACGGCTGTTTCTAGAAGCTGGGCTCAAGTTAGAGTAGTAATTTGGACCAAAACACTTCCCAGCCACTTCCCCACCCTTTCCAAACTGAGCCTGCCTCAGACCAGCAGAGAGGAGGCGACGTGAGGAACTGCACATCTCTCTAACGGCTTCGATTCAGCATGAGAGAAACGTGCAGGGAGAGCCCAACCCACATTTCTCACAGGCATGTTGCTGAAATCTGATTGGACGACTTTCCAGTTACGCTGCAGTGCAGATCATATTTACTGGGGTGAAGAGAGTCAGTAGGGCTTGCCTATGGCTATCAGCTCTGATCCTTTTGCCACTGAGGAAGTATTTTCTTACATTATAAAAAACTTTGACAGGGGTTACTAAAGATTACATCAGTTAGTGACAAAATGCATTACAGTGCACTGGGTAGAGGAAAAACCAAGTAGCGTGTTGAAGAAAAAAAAGTATTGAAACTATTCATGAAAATAATTCATAATAACATTAAAAAACAACCACTATATCAACAGATACCCATCTGCAGAAGATAAAGGGGCGTCATTTTCCACCACTGCCTCATATATCCAAGTAATCTCTGTCTGATGTAAGCACCTCTGTATGACTGAAATTCAAAATAATACTCACCAGAGTACTCTTTAGGTGACTCCTTCTCTCCGCCCTTGAAGAACTTGATGGTGGGATATCCCCGGACGCCAAACTCTTGGGCCAGTTCTGTTTCCTCTGTGGCATCCACCTTACCCAGGCGGACCTCTGAACCCTCGGCCTTCAGCATGCCAGCGGCCTTGGCATACTCTGGAGCAAGGGCCTTGCAGTGCCCGCACCATGGGGCATCTACAGAGGAGCGTCAGGATGACATTTAGCCGGGCACATACAGAGATTTGGACTGCTGTTTATGAGTGAACCTGATTAAAGGGGGTTTTCATTTTTGGCCCAAAATAATCCATCACGATGAATGAAGTTCTGTCTTCTCACATAATATTGCTGGAAAATAAAACCAATTTAAAAAAAGAATTCAGTCCAAGCACCTTTAGAAATAACGTCAATAGGTAAAAGCCTTGTCTTTACATTGCTTAACTTTTCTGAACAACTGCAAAAAACAACAATGAAACTCTTTGAATGTGTGAAGTGCCAAACAAATTTAATTTGTCTAGATTTTTTAAAAAATGACTGTATGACTATAAAAAGTATGACTTTGTTGATAATCAACCTCTCAAAACCACTTGATAAGTGCCTTTAATCTCAAGATGCATGTCATTCAAAGCAGAGCAAAATAAAGGACGTTACATATATGTTTTCTATAAATATGTTAACCATTACTTGATAAATTGATTGGTTAATCCACATGATCTAAAACCACCATCAAACATTTACTTTTTTTTTTTAGCTGTTTAAATGTGAGGATTTGATGCTTTTCTTCACTGCACTGGATTGTTGGTTCATAAAAAATGAATACATAAATAAATAATTTGGAGACTACTGTAAACATGTGGCATACTTTAAATTCTGCTGGGTTTACAAACGTTAATTTGTAAAGGCTTGGTGTCCAATTGTACATGTAAGTCTGGAAAAATTCCAAACAGATAATCAACCTAATCAAATTTGACACGTCAAATAAACGACCTGCATCACCTGCCTTTAATTCTTGCCTAAGAACAAAACTTCCTTGTTCCAGGCCAGTCAGTATAAACGCACAGATGAACTTTTGTAAAGTACACGTCAACCTAGCTCCACATCTCAACTGAGATCCCGCCCATCTGAGAAAAACGCTGGCAAACAAAGCCATCATCCCTCCCATCCTGAGCTCATTGGAGAGTCTTCCCCATGGCCATCTCTGACTGGTCCACGGATGCGCCACACATTATGCAAGGGTCAACAAGAGCTGACAAAAATTTAGCAGGACGGGCCTGTAGGCTATGAAAAAGTGGGTTCAATGAAGCCTGTAGTATGCCACAAATACTTATCCCACGTTTAGGTAAAGAAACCACTTCAAACATAGTCTTTGGTTAAAAAGACAGGGATTAAGACGTCTGGGCTTTACGGAAACTGAAACTTTCAGTATGCAACCACAGCAGGCAATCGAAACTTAATAACCCCGCACTTTTCTGATTCACCCAAGTTACTACTTCTGACTACTTATGGCCTTAACAATCGTGTTATTACAGCGTTATCCCTACGCTACTAGAGTGCATACCCGTACTGGTCAATTTCTCAAAATGCAATATGATGCGTTGCTATTAGCATACTTATGTCATCCTGGAGCTATACGTTAGCTGACTTAACTCAAAAATATGACTAGACATAAATTGCAATACAATACAGTGTTTAAGTTAATAGTGAAAACAAGTAAGGATAGCTTTGCTATGGCAAGTTCCGTATTCTGGTCAGATTCTCAGCACTTCGAAGATACTCGGTCCTAGCTTGTGAAATTTAATGGTGAATAACGTTAGTCTGTCAAAGAGAAAGCAGGCTGATAAACAATGCTTCGTTTAATTTATGCAGTTTTACCTACGGTGGAATAGCTGGTATGCAACCGAGATTCACGCATGGATGCGAAATGATTCCAGACATCAGCAAGTTAGGCAGTAACAGCGGCAACTTGTCAGAAGTGTCAAAGTTTAGTGCTAGCATCAAACCAGGTTTAAATTAGCTAGCTAGCCGGGCAACCGCGGAGCCTCCTGTAGATAGACATGGCGTTAGCTGGAGAGATTTTGCTGCATTGTTTACTTACAGAATTCAACCAGGAGGTTGGGGTGAGCCGTGAGAGCCTCGTCGAAGTTACTTTTCCTAAGCACCAGGACATCTTCTTCCTCAGCGATCTCAGCCCGGCTGGCTACAGCCAGTGTGCAGATGAGCAAAAACTTCAACATAGTTGCCGTCGAGTGTTCTTCCTGACAGAGAGACGAGCGCTGCAGACACGGTCGGTTACAGTTAAGCTGGTATTTTTTTTTTAGTTTTGTCTTTTTTCTTGTTTGAGGTTGGGAGAGTAGCTGGTATTTTGTGTCTACCGCTACTAACGTGGCATTGCACGCAGAAACCGGAGGGGTCAGCCGTAGTGCGCATGCGCATTTATCAGGCCGAAAGCAGTTCGTGTTGAAATGTGACTGGACCGCAGCGAGCTGCACCTGGAAGTGAATGACGGGCGCTCCCTGCTCTCTGCTCACATGCCACACACACATCAGCGCTAGCCCTGACTGATAACACACGGAAAACTGTACGCAAACCGTGATATTTAAGCACACACACCTCTTTCACGGACATATTTATTCACGCCCGAACACATTTTCAATAGTATTTTTGCTAATTCACTCACTCACTGATGCAACAATGGGGAGAGGGGGTTTTTTGGAAACACAGGAGTTTTTTATGTTTGCAAAAGGGACCGGGCAAAGTCTGAATGATTACCAGCAGCCCTACTTACAACCTTGTAAAGTAATCAATAAAAAAGCGCTATCACAGTTTACACTATGTCCTGATGAGGTATGCGTTAAAGCAAGGGTTCACCCAAATAACAAAAGAAACAGACAACAACTAACACATTTTTCACTCAACACAACTCTTGCAGTCAAATGAACCCCTGAAAGCTCAGGCTGGGATTGTTGTTTTAAACTGATTCAAATGTTTAACTTTTTTTAAAAAATTCAATTGGTCCAAAAATGAAAGACTAGATCGATAATATTTTACACTGAGTTGTGTATTTACACAAGTGCTTTAGTAGTTAAGTTAAAAGTGGGAAACGTACAGGTGTGCTGGTTAATCTGACCAGTGTTAAGTGATGATAAATTCATAAAGGCGAGTAAACCACGTGTTTTATTTGTAAGAGGTGGGTCAGCTGTGTTTATGCACATTTATTACATCAGGAGCTAGGATTTACATAGTTCATATTTCCAGCACGCTCAGACCTGGCGAGACCTGTAACGTGTCAGTGTGTTCCATTCGCTCACCTGTCTCTATAACTTTCTGGAGAAACAACATGTGATACGTCAGAGACTGAGGGAGGAAGATGGCGAATGTGACTGAACGTTGCTTGAATAAGAACTGAACATTACCTCGAACGTGAACATTTCTGCATTAGTCTGGCTATAATCACATACTGCAGGCTTGGGTTTTGCATTCCCTGTGATCCGCAGGAACAGTTATGAGACATTGCTAGTTTAGGGAAACACTCAGCAGGTGTGAGAGAAAGGAGAGATTAGGTGACATTTACAGTTCGTTGCTCCTTTGACAAGGCCTCAGTCTGACAGCGTACAGCCACTGGCTGATCAAGGCTGCAGCTGTTCTACCTGTCTGTGCTGAGTGAGGCTGTCACTGTGGATGTGGTTAGTGCTCAGACTGCATTTGCGGCTACATCTGTGATGCTATGGAGAAACTACACACAGGGAGCAGGATCCTCTTCATTGGTGCTACGTCTGGTGAATACCACTCTGGATTCATGTGGTGACGTAGAGAGGAGGGGGGGGAATGCTGACTGCAAAACAGACAGGAAGTTGGCTGAAACAGTGTCAACGCTTACAGCGGATTAAAGACAAATGCTCAATATGTGAGCTAACAAAGTCTGTCTTCCTTCCATTTTACCTTCAGGCTCTTGGATTTTGCTTCATCACATTTCACTGTGATGATACATGCCACTGACTTTACTTTGAGTATGGGCAGAAAGTTTGGCTTACCAGCAGGGGTTAAGGGGGCGCTTGGAAAAGGAGGTAATCAGGGATACTGAAAGGACATTTTTTAAAGCAGGACAAAGTCACAAACTACCAAATACAAGTTGCTACTTCGATGAAGATAAAGGAAAGCTAGCTGAATTGAACACTGATTTTGTGGTGAATGTGTTGTACATTGAAGGATCTCTGCAAGATCACCTGATCCTGACAGGTGGATACAGCTATGCAAGCTTAAGTCTGGTTATGTGTGGGTGTAACATCTGATGTGTCAGGTAGTGAATAACTAACCTGAGATCCAGTTCAGCAGGTACAATCAGTGCTCAGATCCAGAAATATTATATAGCAGGTTCAGCAGGAACAGTGAAGGCAAGGACACTGTCAGGAAACTAACAAGGGATGCAGCCAAACACATGCAAATTAGTTTTTTTTATCAGCATAAAAAGTAGTCAAATTTAAATTGACTCTAAACATAGTGGAAGCGCTCAATCAGATAGGCAGCATGTGTCTTTTTTTTAACTGCACCATTCCCCAGTTTTAAGTTATACAAATGTTCAGAAAAGCAATGTCATAGTTGTCAGTGCATGCCATGGCCCTTGTTTTGAGGCAAACTGAATCAGAATCTTATTGCTGCAAACTGTGATATCCTACTATCTACTAAAAAGCAAAAATAAGACCAAGTGTGCTGAAGACATAGATATTAATCATAGATGAAGACATAGATATTATAAGTGCTTTCTGAGCCATTTGTAACATCAGGTGCTCAGTGCTGCCTGTCAATGTTCCAGTGGATGCGAGAGAACTGAAGGCCCCTATTGTCACTCTAACACTATATTATCACATTATTCTGCGTTATTCTTTCACAACATGCTGTAGCCTGTAGAAGTTTGGCTTTTAAAGGTCATGCTGAACTTGGACACAGCTGACTCCTTTATGTTATCACCAGGGTGAGATTTATTCAACTTCTAATGAATCAGAGGAAGGGTTAGGGTTCCACGTCCAAGATCCATCCATCCATCCATCATCTGTACACATTATATGTACGCCGCTTAATCCTCTGCAGGGTCGCGGGGGGGCTGGAGCCTATCCCAGCTGACTTAGGGCGAAGGCAGGGGACACCCTGGACAGGTCGCCAGTCTATCGCAGCGTCCAAGATCCCTATTACAAAAAACAAATTTTAGTATCGTCACTTCTGCTGTACTTGTACTTTTCAGTGTTCCCTGCAAAGTGTATGAATAAGAAAATCTGCTCAAACACCCCAATTCAAAACCCAAGTATCCAGAGCGACAGGAGTGGTCAAAAATGAAGCGGCTACGGAGTACCAAGATATCCTGACTTTTGGTCTCTGTGGCCCAATCAGTTGCATTTAAAAACATTCACACTAGACATAGACTGATGAGCTGTCTTACTCCTGAATTTGCTGTGCTCTTTAAAGTATAGGATTGTAACCCGGAAGTCCAACCAGTTGCTCAATATTTAACCTTCCATTTTGATACTTAATGAACATAGTCAGACGGTCATCCTCACGCGCAGATAAATCCAATAAGGTAGTCAAAGTCAATTAAAAAAATGTTTTCAGTTATTCAGTCTGACAGGTTGTTATCATCAAATCATAATGACATCTGTTCACATCAACAGACTCTGCGCTGCCACAGGGTGTTTATGTGTGTTTGAATATTCAGGGTCTGAGTGTGTGCAGGCAGCCAGTGTCTGCTCTCTTTACTCTGTTCAGTCTTTAACTGCTGATGTTGTGCTAAAGATCCCACACTATGTTATAAGCTTGACAGATATTATATGGAATATTAGTGATACTTAAACCTTACATGATATAGGACATTGTCTGTGGTATTTTGGAACATGTTGTACTACTGCATAAAGATGGAAACAGGCTATACTGACCTCAGCTACTCCAGCAGGTTCAGCTGTTCTCCAGGAGGATTTTTGTGTCAATACAATCAAATTGTTTTGTTTTTTAAAATACCGGATGTTTGATTTTGAAATAAAAGTCATGGCTGTGTCACACCAGGCAAGGCATGCAAAGTGAGATTCGGGATCAAAAGTTGGTTTCCTGGCAACAAGGTCCTCTGACGATGGCAGCAATGTTAAGGCAGATTAGTATTTATATTTAGCTCCCCTCTACATCTTCTGTTTCTCTTGAAACTTGTATGATATGTGGTATGATACAGTGACCATAAAATCATATGGATAACTAATCAGTTAAGGCTGATAACATCCTGTTTCCCTGTATTTTTTGGAAACAAGGTATTCAGGAAATGACAGCTGTACGCTGCAGACTCATGTTTACTCCTTATGGCAAGATTATGTCACAGAGGATAACAGATATAGCGGACATGCACATGCAGTAATGGTTCTTGTAAAACAAATGCACAATGCATATCTCTTTAATGTCTCTCTACAAGCATTACATGTTCTTAAAAGCGAGAACAAAAAAGAGAAACAGTCTCCCTCTCCTCTGTAAATGCACAGCATACGTGTCAAGCATTCAGCACTTCTCTGTCTGGCGACGCAGCAAGCTGTGTGAGCCAATAGGCTGGAACAATTGACAGTTTGTCACTTTTGCACTTGGTTTTGGCCACATCCTCCATACTGCACAAAAGAGAAACTCAAATATCTCTATGCCAAAAAGGGAGTAATAATACGTGATTATACAATGTTGCCAAATTGTTTCTGGTGAATTTTGAAGAACTCTCTTCTTTTGAATTCACCGTCCATGATCTCCACACATTCGGTTTGCAGCTGTTAAGAGCTGTTAAAGGGTGAGGCCGTCTGTTTATTTTATCAAGGGTGATTAGGGTTAGGGTTGTTTTTAAATGCAAATATTGGCCTGCCACACTATAATATTTCTTGTCATTGTCATTATTTGTTTAACTTTCACATAATCAGGCAGGTCAACTCTGAAAAGTCCGCTGTGCTGGGAGATAGTGGAGTTCAAAGAAGATTAAAATAAAATCATATGTAATAGAATGGAGTGTTTCACACAAGGTGCAGGTAAAGCGCACTTAAAAGCTTAAAAATTCATCCTGCCTTGTGATGTGAACACCAAGCTTAGTGATGAAAGCCAAAAGACAAAACACCTCAGACTCACACTGAAGTTGAAGTGCTGTCGCAGGTTTGCTTTCTCCTTTCAGAGACCTCAGAGAATCAGAAATGTGCACTGAGTGGACCATATATTCAGGTGAGGGCTGTTATCCAGGGTTATATGGAGTTACATCTGTAAATCTTTTTTTTTTTTTAAGTATTTTTTTTGGCCTTTTTCTGGCTTTATTGATAGTGCAGATGAAGAGTGTGACAGGAAAGAGGGTAAGAGACAGGGAGTGACACGCAGCAAAGGGACCCGGGCCGGGAGTCGAACCCGGGTCCGCTGCAGAGCCTCAAGAAAGACATTTTGATTTTAGTGATCCCTTAAGTTTTGAGACTACCAAGCAGCAACACAATATCATTGACTGAAGTACAGTTGTGTGTAAAGGTTTACATCATGCTCAACGCTAACATGTCAATGTGTAGTGGGTATACCCTTTAGGGTGTTAAGAGACTAACAAAACGTAAAGTACAGCAGTGTGATTTTTTGACCTGATGATGTAACAAGGTGAAAGGTAAAGAAATAAGCAAATGTATTATGATCCATCCTCAGGGGAGCATGAATGTGTGTACCACCAACTAGGGCAATCAGTATTATAGCTGTTGAGAAAATTTACTCAAAACCATATATGTCTGCAGAGAGGGGATCATCAACTGCCCAAAAGACCAACAGATTTTGCGATTCAGTCATTCTGCTAGCACATGTTAACATATTCATAGTCCCACACTGCATGACACACAATAAAATGTTGAACCTGCAGACCATAGGCACTCCTGAAATTGGTCCAGATCATCCATAAATCATAAGAAAACACCCACAGAAGACAAAAAACAATTCATATTCATTCACTTATTTTATTGCAATGTATATATTAGTCCCAATTGGGGGACCTTGGAGTTTTTAACCCTAACCCCAGCCCTTAAGACATACAGAGCAACCACAGAGCCACTACTGCACTAATTATGAAAGAATATAGTTATATTTTACATCAAATTAAACAGCAGAAGCTGGGCTACAATGTGTAAAAAAACATGTTTATATGACCCAAACACTACTCAAATAAACAACTAAACGTTACCAATATCCTGCAGAGTTTCATGATAATATTGTACATTACTGATGTGTATCTGTGTGCCTCTTCCACGTTTTACTTAGAGTTTTTCTCAATGGTCTTGCATAAACAACAGCGTAACAGTGGCACAACCTGAACTTCCTCTATTAGTGCCACATCATCCTGCTACATTACCGTTGAACCGTCTTTGTTCGTCCACCTTCTTCCTATACTCCTAATACCTTTATTATACCTTTATTATAGAGCAGCTTCAGCATAAAGCAGAGCATGTTTTGCTTTTAAAATGATGCAGTAAGATTGAATTGTATATGTGTCAGTGTCCCACACAACAGAGCACACACACAGACACAGAGCAGTGTTAGAATTTATTTTCAATCATGTAAGTCAGATATTTACCTTCTCTTCTGGCTCTTTAACTGCTGAATGGTCCACTACATTAACCAGCTGTTTTTTTTTGTTTTGATTTGCCATTTGGTGCATACAGAGTGTTTATGTGAGCTAAAAACAGCTGCATGCTGTTGCTGGAGTTGAGTTAGATGGGAGATGAATGCTGGAGGACCAATAATAATGAGCCAAAAAATTATCTGGAGGCACCGTAACTCACTGTTAAGCTATTGTGAATGTACAAACATTTGATAATAGCAGCTTTAATGAAACACAATTAGGCTACTTTAAACACATGCTGTATTGTACAATGAAGCCTGTATAAATGAATAAGAAACAACAACAATAAGGTTTGTAAAAATAACAAAGGACCTGAATACACAGCACATAAAGATGATTGACAGGACTGACATTCTAACACATTCAAGGATGAGCTGTCCCCAGAATTCACACACGAACACAGGAAAACACATTTTAGAAAATGTATTGATGACACTCAAACAGCAAGGCTTGATATAAAAATTAAATAAAAAATAGGTAAAAATGTACCTGTAGATATGTCTTGATAAAATAATAAAACATCATTTGAGAGGTGGATTTTATGTGTTGGAATTTTATTTTGTTTTAAATGAGCAACAAAAACAAACAACGCCAAAGGAGATGAACTTAACTCAAAAACAAAATCCTTTTTACACGTTTCATCATCCGTTTGTCTCACAGAAATCATCATAAAATACAAAAGGTATCAAACAATTATATAATACAATGTATACCCAACAGGTCTTGACTCATCTTGAAATAAAATCCAAAGTCCTCTTTGCCAGAGACAAACACCTGGCTGAGAAAAACATGGTCGAGTCTGAGGCGAGACTGAGACCATCAGAAAGTGGTCTTGAGACCATGATCAATCTTGAGTACTACAACATTATTTATTTCCACTTATTAGACGAATGATATGACATAAACCAGGATTATTCAAGTACTCACTTATTCCAGTTGGAAGTACTCAAGAAAATGTAAGTCACCTTCCACTAGACTGTTTGAAGCTTCTGTTTGAATAGCACCAGAAGATGTATTTTTTTTTGGCAGTTAGCTGTTGTACACTGGAAGATAATCTAATGATGAAGAAAAGGTCTCTGTAGATTCAAAAGAAGATTTATCAGCTGCGTTTTTCTCACTTAGGGTGAACAACAGGATATTAACAGATGGTCATAAAAAGCTGACAAGGAGGACATTTAATTGTCCATATGAAAGAGTGCAGCAGGAAGTTCAGTAATAACCAGGATGAATTCGGAGCAGGAGGACAGAGTGAAAGACGAGGGCTTGCTGATCGACGCACATGGGGCTTGAGCTCATGTTTTGATTATTTGGATGAATTCAGCTCATTAGAGCTCAGTGGGGTTTTAAATGTGGGTGCTGACGGGAAGAGGAGAGAAAGAGATGAACATTCACCTTTAAATACATTTATGCATAAAAAATAATAAAGTCCGAGCGCAGTTGCCATGCCAACGCTACCAGTGCAGTCCCCTGGAGTCCTTCAGGTTCATGGAGGCAGGACATTCAATTAAGCAAAACCATAAATATGACGCAAGTTTTTTTAATAAACCATGCGACCGCTGATGTCATAGCTGGGATCACTGCATGCTGGCGTGCTCCACTGATAACTATGTGAGAGGGTACAATTGAAATGCATCTTTAAAAAGGACATCTAAAATGGAACACAATGTGTCTGTGCCGACAGTGTACTGTAGGATGAGCTGTTTTCCTCACTGTTAAGCGTGAGTGTTGTTTTGCACATTTGTGAGTCATGTCAGTTGTATTTTCAATAACACATTGGAACAACACATGAGGTTATGATTATTATTATCAGAACTGTGTGTTTTCACAACTTAGATATAGGCCCACAAATTACAGTGTGTTTTTACAGGGTGTATAATAGGTGCATAGTACTTGTGTAGTGCCATTAGTGTCATATTACCAAGATCCTGTGGAGTTTCATGGTAATATTGTACATTACTGATGTGTACCTGTGTGCCTCTTCCACGTTTTACGCAGAGTTTTTTAGGTGGTCTTGCGTAAGCAACAGCGTTAGAAGTGACACAACCTGAGCTTCCTCTATTAGTGCCACGTCATCCTGCTCCATTACCGTTGAACCGTCCTTATTCATTCCCATTATTTCTATATTCTCACTTTTTTAACCTTCATTATAGAGCTAGGCATAAAGCAAAAATGAATGTGATAAGATTGAATTGCATATGTGGCGGTGTCCCACAACTGGGCACACGCACAATCATGTTTTTGGGCACCAGGTTATTGTAAGTCAGAGCCGTATGGTTTGTGTAAGCTAAAAACAGCGGCATGCTGTTGCTGGAGATGAACACTTGTGGACCAAAATAATGAGCTTAAAAATGATCTGGATCTCTGTTAATCAGAATCAGAATTTCCTGTATTTGCACTGCAAATGTGGAATTTTCTTCATCACAGCAGCCAAAGGACAGTGGTATTGTAATAAACAATAGTAATAGTAAAAAGATTACAAATACAATAAAAAAGTAAGAAATAGAAATAGACTCACAGCCATTGTGCAGCTTTAATGACACACACATAGGCTACAGCTGTATTGGATAAATAAGCCTGTATTAATCAATAATAATAATAAAAAAGATTTGTATAAATAGATAATAAAATAAATAAATAATAAAAAAGGACCTGATTTCACAGCACATTAAGATGACTGACAGGACTGACGTTATAAAACATTCATGGAAGAGCTGTCCCCAAAATTCACACACAGAAGCAGGAAAACAATTTTTAAAATGAATTTGTACTAATAACACTCAATCATCAAGGCTTGAAATAAAAAAAATAATAGAAAATAACTGAAAACTACAAAGTCCTTATGACAATATATCACAGCTTTAGTTGATTATCCTGGATCCATACAGTACGATTTTCTGTTTCAAATGTCAAAACTACCTTGGTCTCACTTCAACATGTTTTCTTTCAAATGTTCCTTTTCTTTGGTACTCTGTGGTCTACATTTGTGCTAATTGCAAATCATACTTCCTTTTAAATGTTATCTTCATGTAAGGCGCCAAGAAGTGATTCTTTCTAATACCCTGTGGTGACCTTACATGTTCTGCACGTGCCACCAGCAAACACTCAATACAATCTCTAAGTTGGACTGGTACAATGGCCTCCTCTAGTGGTGAACACTTTGAAAATCACCTACTGAAAAATACAGTATTGAATGGAATGGTCTTCTCCCCTCCATCTGCCCCTGCTTGTTTGACTGACCCAAATTTGTTATTTGCCACATATTCCACAATACCATGAAGCATACAAAAACACTGGATCCAAATCGCATTATTAGTCTCATGGTATCAGGAGTATTTAGGAGTTCTAAAACCTGTATTCTCTGCACATTACTGTAGATGACAGCACACTCATATACCGACATGTACATGATACATATATACAACTAGATTTTTACATAAATACTGATGTATCAACATATCAGAAGAGACTGCACGATAACAATACACTGCAGTCTATGCCTCCACCAAGAAACTGCCATCAAAAAGCCACTCATAGCCACAAATAATGCTCAGAACAGCACCAAACTTCAGGAACAGTACAAATAGGGTCCCAGCACATAGATCGAGGCATCAAACATCTGCTAGCTTAGCCAGATTACTATTGAAAAGAGAACACAGCTCACCACTCTCCTGCAGCAGCTTGGTCGTTGTGGGGAAGCCCTGATGAGTCGATTACCGAGTGCGGTTAGAAATGCTCAATTCTGTTCTTTTCCCTGTCCGCTCTCAATAATAACTGTTATAAACTGGTAGGCACGACACATATGAACTTTGATTGCATTTCCATGGAGTAATAATCATACATTTTCATCCTTGAGCTGCAGAACTCTACTGCACTCGAGCAAGCAGCTGCCGCAGTCATGGCAGAGAAAAAGTCGAGTGCAACCTAACAGGAAGGAGAGTAACGGCAGACCGCTCATTAAGCCTTCCTGTTAGGTCTCACTAGGGGATCAATACTTTCTGTCTGCCATGACGGCGGCGCGCTGAAGATACAGCTACTAACGTGAGTTGTTCAAAAACTCTTTTTTTTGTAAACTCTGTGAACACAAACAATGTTCTCAATGCTCGTGTTCATGTGTAGAGACCCTGGTGATACTATGAGCAAAGTTTCATGTTGTGTCGAGCCTTCTTAGTGTTAGCAGTTTTGATGCTAGCATAGTATTTGCCCCGGGCACTCCCATTGAAAATGAGTTTGACCTGAAAATGAAAATACGGTCAATCTTAAAACTGGCGCTTTCATCATAATTATGCTTTCAAATGAACGTTTGACTCGGGTACACTTTCACAAAAAGACCTTAGGTTGCATTTTGGCGAGAGTTTCACTTTAAGGAGTGAAAAATTCCGATGTTTCTATATCATCTGATTCACACATATCTTTTGCAATAATCCCTCAAACGTGGATACCAAACAATTGTGACAAAGGCAGTGTGACAGAGGAATGACTTTATACAGTAAAACTTTGTGGTGTAAAATGACACTGACACAGTAAACTTCAGTGGAAATGGAATAAACACATTACTGAACTTGTCATTACTATTCATCTTAAATTACCCCAAGTGTTTGTTTTTCTACAATATAATCTCTTAAGAAAATGTAATATTGGATCACATAAACGCTGATGCCAATATACCTGTGATAGACCAAGATCAGCCAACTGACTTCCTTAAATGGAAATAAACAGTACATCCTGAATGTAATATAATAAAATATCACATATTTCTCCATAAAACCTCATAGAATCAACCCAGTGCAACACATGCAATTTAATGTAACAGAAGAACCCAATATGGTCCAGTAAACCTGCTGGTGAATCCTGTGCTGGTACACACACCAAAGGCACCATATATACAGTAAATAATGTTTAATCTATTTCTATATTAAAATTTCCATTACAGTTTATTTTATCCCATCCCCCTCTTCTGTCTGTCTTTTTTCTTTCTTAACACGACTGAACTGACACTGAAGAAATGATTTCCTGATGCCGGTGGTGGCTGAGTCATTTTCTGCTTATGACTTCTTACAGCAGCCGTAATATCGTGGCCCGACATCTCACAAGAAAACCACCCCACCAAACACAATACAGACATGTGACATGCTTTATTGAGATACAACAATATTTACAGCTAACTAAGCAGTCAATTATATCACTGATTGGAAACAGAGAATGCACTGAGAAGCGCTGACAGAAGCAGAGATATTCAGAGCTTTGTGCGAAGGAAACAAGGCTGTGATCACTAATCCACGGGCATCGGCAGGTCCTGGAAGTTGTTGACCTCTGGATGGTAGTGACTGATCTCGGGTTGTTCACCGTTGAGCTCAGCGTACTCTACTGAACCATGCTGACACACAAAGCAGAGCCATTAAACCACAGCTACTCCATTTATTTAATCTGATCATTAAACTTCGGCTAAAATGGTTAACAATCAAATAAAAGTATGCTTTTAAGATGTCTTGTAATATGTATGCAAAATCTGACTTTAAACTATGTCTTCATCCATTTGCCTAATTACCAAAGTGCTAATTCTTATTTTCATTGAAGCAAAACCTAATAACACACTCCCAGAGGATGCTGGGAATAAGACTACTGTCAGACCACAGCATGTAAACACCAAGATTATACACTGATGAAAGAATCAACCTTTTTTTAGATGACATGATGTCACATCCTTTGCTTTTTTTTTTTTTTTTTCTCAAATTCCTCTCTTCATCTGCCTCCAGCACCATGTAGGGACAAACAGCTCAGTCAAGAGCAGCAGTGATTAAGGTGCTGGGGGACAGTATGCTGGTTGAGATGGGCTTGGAGGTAATTTGACTAGGCCGCAGCACTGATGTGAGCGGGCGATAAGGAAGGAAGCCCCAGCCCAAATGCCTTTGTTCTTGTCTGGAAACTTTGACAGCAGTTTCCCACTCACTCTGGATTATCAGCCTGTAAACGGTCACTCTGACCAGGAGGGAGCGATACCAGGATGATTCATCAAGTAGTTAAAAGTATAAAGGTTTTTATTTAACTAATTGTTTGATTTCACATAAAAGGCTCCTACAATTTTGTACCATTTATTTTAAATACAGTACAGGAAAAAATAAATAGTAAATTGTGACTTACTCATATTTAACAATGTGAAGCACTTCCTGTAGAACTGTGTGACTGCCACATTCTCACAACATTCCCACTGATTTTTTCATTTGTTTATAATTACATAATACCTTATAGACCTTACTGACTGACCTTACTAATACACAGTTAATACATTCTTAATGGGAGCTGCAGTTGTTTGACCTTGTTAATCGTTAATTTTCGATTTCTCACAGCAACAAGCAGTTGAGCTGATTTGTCTTAGGACCTGGAAAGTAAACTCTGGTAATACACTCCAGATTTAGAAGGACTGGTGAAAGAAAGGCTGAATGAGAGATTGCATGTTATTACATATGCTAACAGAGGCTAGCCTGGATGTGACATCATGAGTTTAGCTGGAGGGCTGAATTATATGTGGAATGGGACTGGGTGGGCTTCCGTAGACTTGTCGTATAACTAATAATAACATAAACTGTCATCATAATGTGAAAATGTAAAGTTGATAAGTCTGTGAAACTGATTAATATAATTTCAATGGAATTTTAACTGTATACAATGGCATAGATATCCATATAATGAATCCATGTAATTGTCATCAACAAGAAAAGTTTGGTTGACAAAAAATGAGGCCGATCTGACATGTAAATGTGCTTTTAACTGTAGGAGATGATTTAAATCAGAAGTGTCTGTAAAAATCTTGTTTTTGTCAATTTCTTTTGAAAAAGCAGAGCACTTAATAATGCATGGATATAGCAGATCTTTACACTATATGGATGATATATGTATGTATATACTGTATATATATCCGCAGTGGAAACTGTTTTCAAGTCACAGGTGAGCAGAAAAAGGCACACAGGTATAATGATGGTAGCAGGAAGAACACGAGTGTGATTGTGCTGCTAATTACTCACATAGTCATGGTAGTCAGCAGCACCTAAAGGAAAAAGCATCACAGGTTAGAAGGGTGTGCCCTGCTCACTCACTGGCTGACCTCAGAGTTATTCATTATCAGTCATCTGACAGTCATGACGGCATGGCTGACCTTGTTGACTCACTTGTTCCTCCTCTGCTGTGGCCCTATGTTTCATCAGTTGTTGAAATCAATATTTAGAATATTTCCAGTCATTCTTACGGATGCTTTCTAAACAACAGCGGGTTTTAGTCAGTGTTGAACAGGAAACATTAGGACTCCGATGGACTGCTCGATAGACACATCTAGTGTCTGGCTACTGTTCTAATAACAGGAAGTTCCTGCCAGCAGTAACAGGATATGGTCACGGTTCTGTAGCAGGCCAGGGTAAACTATCCCTCCATTATGCTGGGGTGGTATCGAGGTATCCCAAGGTATTTAGAGATCCCAAAAAGGCAAGATTTTCAGTACAGACACTCCTCTTTCCATTTAACTAACATAGAGACGCTGTAGTGTGGAGATATATTGTAGTGCACAGCACACACCACCAGAGGTCAGTCTCAACTGTTGGAACAGGCAGCTAAGCTGAGAAAAATGGCGTCAGTGAGTGATTGGGATAGCACTACACGACTAATAACTAAAAAACTGCCTCTGTCCCTGTTTGGGAGTATTTTAGTTGAGGATTAGTTAGCATTGTTGCTATGTAGCATCAGCTATATCAGAACTTGAGAGTGTCTTTCATTGAAAGAAGAGCAAGTAACGGCACCACAGACATTACTTTGTAAAAGGACGTTTTCGCTCTAATCTTGTGGACAAGGCCTTAGGCTTTAGGCCTTAGGACTGCTGCAGCGACTCACACTCGACTACAAGGCGAGTAAGTTGGAAGAAACACGAACACAAGCAGTAGTCCGCCATTGTTGTTGCTGTTGTTAGGAGACATCGCGGAGCTCAGAGGTCAAAGGCTAGAGGTCGAGGGGTAGGCCGATAGCGTCAAGAAAGTATGCAGATTCGCCAAACACACGAAAACGCAAGGGCAGCATTTTCAGATTTTTCCACGCTGAGAGCTGGTTTTAAAAAAGTGCGTTTTCAGGTGCTACTGGATCCATGTGGACGATCGGCCAAAACGATGCAAAATGTGCGTTTACACTAAAGAGCGTTTCCGTTTGGACGGGGCCTTAACTGGCTTCAATAAAAGTTTAATTTACTAACGGGCTTTGCTGGAAGAACTCTCCCTTTTCTGATTGGTTGATTCTGATTCTGGTTTGTTGAAATTAGATCGTAATGGAAGGTGATCGACGGATGGTTGGTCCAATCACGTGCAAAGTATTTTTTAGTATTTATTTTCCAAATAGTTTCTGGCAGCTCCTCTCCAAGTGGTTAGCTATAGAGAGAAGGTTAAGCATCTGACCACCAGTCAAGTCCACATTTTCACTTTCACGTAAGCTGTGTTTAGGTTTCCATCAATTGCTGCTAATTGTGTGCAGTGGGTTTATTTAAGTGTTTTCACTGAGAAAAGCTGCCTGTAGTGGCTTAAAATGAGGCTGATGAGAGCAGTTAGACCTAAACAGTTAAGTTGCACTAAAACCAAAACAATGAGCTGAAAGACACTAAAATGCTCTGCAGAGCTGAAGGGAACTGTGGGCTTGCACGATTATCCATGGGTTTGTTACTATGAGGAACTTCGATCACATTAACATTTAATCCATTGTTAGTGTAAATGTAATTATCAGTGCATCTTTAAAGATGTTAAACTCACCATGTGGAGAGTTTTGGAGCTCGCTGTACACTGTGTCTGTGCCTTTTCTGAGCGGGACTGTTAATGTAAAAAGCAACACATTAACCTACTTGAACATCAAGAGACACAGTTGAGCAGATACTGTCTGTTTGATCTATCATAAACAGAAATCTAAAATTAGGTGGGTTGTGTCACATTGTCTGTCCAGCCCGTTGGGACCTTGAGCACAGGACCATGATGAACATGGGACCAGTATCAGAAACCAGCATGGCAATTAGCTCAGCCCTTCCTGTTTATATAGTCTGCAATGTGTCTGGAAATCCCAGCAGTTATCCCTGCAGTTACAGCAGCTTGGAGATGTGTTAATTACGGGTAATTAGGCCCCTCCCAGGATGTGTTGGTCCCTGATACCAGCTATAAAGGAATGTGGGTAAAGAAGCTTCTGGTGAAGGTGCTTTGAATGGAAAGGGAGATTGTACAGAAGAAAAACAGGAGGACAAAATTTGAAACTGAGAGTTTGGTGTCTGAGAAACAATGCATATATATAATTATTGTTTGTGTGATTGTAGAGTGTTTACCTCTGGCAGGATCCACAGGCCGGGGATGTACCACCTCAGTGTACTCCACATCAGGCTCTTTGGTTACCATGCTGCTTTCCTCGTCAATGGCTACATCTAAATACATGAACAGAATTACCTGTAAAACATGCTAAAATTCTGCTGGACTTCATATTATTTTAATTTAAGGTATTATTTTTTTCACAGTTGGTTTCATCTTGACCTTGGAAATAAAGGTTTGGTGAAACAATAAACAAATAGAATAAAGAAATAAACCCCTGGAACTCTTACGCTTGGAGCTAAGCGACGCACAGCGCAAGTGTCATCGCTAGTTTCAGTCTGATACACTTGTCATTTTCACGCCCAGCACCCAGTAGCCAATGTGCCTGCGGCCACCTGTGCACCCCTGGGTGTGTTGGTCCTAAAGTGAGGTGTGGTCAGGCACACTGATTGCAGATTGCTATCTTGAGCTTGCTATCATGCTCCAAAGGAAACAGAACCAAACTTTTAGCCTCTGAAATACATATTTTTAGACAGAATCTCAGGATTTATCAGGAACGCTGCTTCATGCCAAACTCCTCCTCAGTTAAATATCAGTGTATTTTTTCAGAGGTGTGGCATAGGGTCCAGCAGGGCCACATGGCTGTCCCTCACTGAAGACTAGTGTTACTGTTTAATAATGGGAATGGTAGTGGACAATCAGATTGGGTGATTTATGTTCAGCCCAAAAAAAACACAGTGATGACTAAGAGCTCTGGATAAAGCTAGTAAGCTGACCTTCAGCACGGATTAATCTGTTAGTGTGTCAGTTGGTTTTCTTGACTTGTCTGCTTCATACAAATGGAAAATTTAATTTTCATTTAATTAGGTTTCATATCCACACCAATAGTTAATTAGGTCTATGCTGGGCTGAGAGCCATCATCCATCCAAGTTTTGTGGAAATCTGTTCACTGGTTTTTATGTAACACTGCTAACAAAACAACAAACCAAACAAGTGGAAAACAGGTGAAAACATCCTCTCTGTGGCAAAGGTAAAAAAATAAAAGAACAACCTCAAACTTTGTTTGAATACACTAATCAGTAAACGTCAGGTAGATATATGGTGACCTGATTTCTTAAGTTTGTTTGTCAATATATCATTAAAATATTCATATATAAAGTTATCTTTGAAATGAAAAATGGGGATAATTCTTGTCTCAAGTATTTTGACCATCTTAACTTCTGTAACTGATGGCACATGTTGTACTGAAAGCATCAAAAGTAAAAGTGTTGACGTTTCAGTAAAATGTTTTCCTTTGTGAGAACCACGTCTTCTTTCGCTTTGTGACGATTGATATTCAAACTAATCCATGAGTATTTTTAGAGTTTATTAGGCTGATGAAAGAGGAAGATTTTCTCAACACATAAAGCCACACTTTTTTCAGTTATGAATTCACAAATCTGGAGAAACATAGTTTTGACTGGACAGGACGGGGAGGGAAAATTGTTATCTGGATAGTAACTAAAGCTGTCGGACAAATGCAGCGAGAAACATTGAGGCACTCTGAGATGAAGTGATTGGTTCTCACTAAATCCAGTCATGTTAAATATACATGCTCCCGTTCAAACTGTATGACATTTTCAGTTAAACCATGAACATAATGGTTCATAATACAAAGCCTGCCTCACCTTCCTCAGGTGGTCGTTTGGTCCAGACGCTGACTGCAGCTCCGCTGTCCATGATCACTGTGACACACAGAGAGACAGACATCATGAATTAGGGTGGCTGCCAAACACAGACTTTGATTAAGTTATAAAGATTCTGCACTATTTAGAATAAATACACATACCTTAATAAGCAATTAGCAGTTAAATCACACATTACAGAGCAACATATATGAATATCACCTGACATCTAGGCAATATGTAGTCATTCCATTTTTGGGGTAAAATTATATAATCACCTTCTTGCTTTGGGTTGCATGAGATGAATGATACCACTCTTAAGTTTGTTAGCTAAATACAAAGCTACAGCCAGCAACCATTTAGCTTAACTTGGTATAAAGACCAGAAATAATACAGCTAACCTAGCTCTGCACAAAATGGCTTATTACCATGTTCTTTCTTGTTTGTTTAAACCATACAATAACTTAAGTGAAAATATAAAAAAAAAAATGTAGTTTAACAAGGAGGTCATTTCTAATTTTTACAATTTGAATTCTTTAAAAACTTTTGAACAAAGCCTGGCTGACAGTTCCCTTCTTCCATTCTGTATCGCTTAGGTACACTAACAGTCGGACATAGGAGTGGTATTGCTCTTCTCACCCAATGCTTAAAAGTGAATAGAACTATGTGCACAAATTTGAACTCTTTTCCCATGTCTAAAAGTGAGACATGGGCATTATATTCTGCCTCACAGTCATAAAGGAGAGATGTGAGGCATTCTTTGTGGCATATCTCTACAATTTGGCCTTCAGTGACGGCTTTCTTACTCCTAAAATACAGGCAGTAACAAAGGAGCAGATTTCATCTGGTGCATACAGAAATCTTCCGCTGCCTTGTGCACAATAGGCTGTTAATTCAGCAGCAGCTGCACAACAAGCTCTGGAAAAAACATCTTCCCACTGCAACTTCCCAGTTGGTAATGTAATCGTGCACACAGCCCAGCCAGGCTTATGGGATTAATTTCCTCCACCTGCTGCATGTATTCAAACTCGCCTGGCCTGAAACAAAATAAGCCCCACCCTCGCCACCAGTTTCATCAACACTGAGCCCCCTGCCCCCAACCCACTCTGTGCAAACATAGGAAGTTTCTTACAGGCTCCATTGTTTCAACTTTTCAAGGAAGTCTCTGTCGTGAGTTCCTTTTTAGGAAATGAATCTACTTTATGTTTTATTACCATGGGTCTTTGCTTAGGACGGTTGCACTATCCAGAATATATACTGAAATGGAAGGTTAAGGCAGGCGTGATGATAATAAACAAGTTTTTGGATTTAGCATTTTATGCTCTATAAAGGTTTTCAGTATATTTAGCCTCGGCTGGAGCAAAATGAATTGTACTGACACACTTCTAAATAAAACCAATGTCTTTATTCTATATGTGTCTCTTCCACTCAGTCAAGGGATCAACCAAAAATATATACAAACAGTTCCTGTGACGGAGATAAAATGTATATACAAATGAATCTGTCACCAAGCCCATTTAAACATGCACATCACACACATAGAGCAGTTGCAACAATAAAGGACATGAAACAAATTAAGACAAAAAGGACAAAGACATGAATGTTAAGTATAAATTCAGAGGCCATCTAGATTGCAGGAGGAGGGGAGAGGGAGCAGCGGGTCCTTGGTTTATTTAGTTTTCATAACACGCCCCTCCTTTTCACTGAGAGAACTCATCAGTGAAGACAGTGTCCAAATCCCACCACACTGGCATCAGAATTACTGCTCCCTTCTTTGAAAGTATTTTAGAAAATGTAATTCAGTCCCGCCCATAGTGGGGCATCTCTACACTGTGGCTGGGATACTGTAGCTGCTCCTGTTGCTGATGTCAGCGGGAAGCGACGCCGTACTATCTCGCACCCCATTGGTCACTCTCCCCTCTGTGCCATCATAGAGTAGCGCTGCGTCTGGAAGAAGATGATAATGAGCGCCCTAAGCAACAATTGACAATCAATGCCATGTGCTATGATTGAACCACTTAAGTGGCTCCTTCCTGCGTAAGCACGGCTGGTACTTCAGTTTACTTCCTATGACAACTGCATCCTATAGGCAACTTTTCCTGCCTCTTCAATACATAGACACAAACACAATGAGCATGCAAACATGTCAGAGACAGACAAAGGCAGTATGCTCCAAGGTACATATGTTGTGCATGCACGTAAACTACAACAGGATATCTACAACTGGAAGGCAACACAGACAGTTACATAAACAAAAGTAGCCATGAGCCCTGCATGCATATTTGAACATGGATCATGGGATGAAAATGGGTTGCTGTGGCTACAACAGGAAGCATGCCATGACTGTTGAGGCAGGAGAGATGACCAATGGCTGTTAACATGATGACTGATAGAGACAGTCAGTGGTACACAGGAGAATAGTTAAATCAAGCTACCTTTGTCTGCGTTATAAACCTCTGTGTCGTGGGTTAGAGTCACTGTTAAAGAGTCATCTGATTTAGGGCTTGAAGGCTTTCTGAGAAATAGTGAAAATAAAGTCATCTTGGGCAGCGGAGCTTGAATAACATCTGTGATATAATTCCGATACATGCTACAATACACTTCAGTAACCAGACTGGTGGTTTTGCATGTTGCTCGCCTATTATGATTAGCAGCCTGTTGCAGCTTGTGTTAAAGGCTCCCTGAGGAGTTTTCTTCAGAGCATACAAAATGTTTCACCAGAACAGATTGTGTCCATCATGGAGACTTAACAAAAGCTGCTGTCCTTAAGAAAACAAAAACAAAAACTTTGTTTTTAATTTTTTTAAAATATGAAAACCTTTCACATTTAAGTTTGATGGCTTACAGTCCTCTTCTTCCTGCATTTTGCCAGACAGTTCCTACTTTATCACTGAAATTTGCTCCTATTCCCACATGTAGGGAATATGAATGTGCTTGACAACTAAGTATACAGCAAAAAATCTCTGTCTGTCTGTATGTCATTTGCATATCTTGAGAATTGTTCATCCAGTCTGTTTCACACTCAGCCGGTTTTGTGCTGAGGACCCAAGGAGGTGCAGTGTCAGGACAGGACGATCTGTGCAGAACAGCATGTTTTGCAGGCACTGTATTAGTACAAACAAAATGAGGATTCACTCAGCTAGTTCTATTTAATGTCCAGGGAGAATCTTGCACCTCTGATGTAATCATGACTTGCCCTTGTCCAGTACTGGGGCACCAGCGCCATCATACAGTATATATTTAATACATATTACACATATCATTGTCCTGCGTTACCTTATGCAATATTTTTTTTTGTCTTTGTATATATATTTTGTTATTGTACCTACTTAACTTAATTAACTTATTAGTTATTTATGTGACTTGGCTACTGTAACACTGCAACTTCCACCAGGGATTAATAAATTACTCAAATAATCAAACTTAAAGGGACAACATTTTGGAAAATATGTTTGTTTGCCCTCTTTCTGAGTTTGATGACAATATCAACACCTCTTTCATGTGTACATTAAATATGAAACTAGAGTCAGAATACAAAGGGAAACGGCTAAAGGTAACAAAATTTGCCTTCAAGAAGGCATTCATCATATTATATGTTTTTAATCCATATAAAATCTAAAGTAAAAAACATATTTATGGTTTTACAGAGGGTTATTGATGTTGAGGTTGCTGATGTCTTGTCGTCACCTCAAGGTTGGCAGAGAGATTAACTGACAACAAAGGAAACTCTCTCAATACTCTGCATGTCTTGTCTCAAGCACGTCTCAGGTCAAGAAAGTTGATCTTCCTATCAAACTATTATTTGACTTATTTCTACCTGGAAGGTAGGATATCAAACTAAAAATGTAACAAGACGTCAGTGTGCTTTAAACTGTATGAACATGCAAAACAACTAGTGTGGTTCTTTATAGACTATAAATAACAGAAACATAACACTCTCACACCCTCAGGCAACTAAGCCAGCTAATAAAACTAGATGCACCGTCACTAACTTCTACAGAATCTGTCACATTCAGAGGAGCCAAGTAGTCAAGCCAACTCACACTGACAATTCAGCAGCTCCATCTCTTTTACCTACAATAAGAGAGGAGAGGTGAGAAGAAGAGCAGGAGCAAGTAGGTGGAGGAAAGTTGTTTTTCATACATAGTTAGACAAAAGAGGCCTGACTCGCTGGAGGACTGTAGGTCTCTCTACCTCTCTTGGATCTGAAGCAGAGCACACACACCACCACCAACACTGAAACCGCCAGCAGACAGAACCCTCCGATCAGAGCTTTCTTCCACAAGACCATTTGCACTACAAAGAGAGAGAGTGAGAGAGAGACAGGAAGAACAAAAATTCAGTGACAAACAAAAATAACGGAAATTTGGAAAATGGATACAAGCGGTATTCCCCATAGTTCAGTTTCTGGCCAAATACTTGAGAAGCTAAGGACAATCCTATCAGCTTCAGCAGCACTTTTTGTTAAGTGGTGATTAGCAAATGTTAGCATGCTAACACCCATGAGTGTGCTAACCATTAGCAAGTTAGCATTGTCACAGTGAGCTTATTGGCATGCTAAAATGAGCATTTAGCTCATTTACTGCTGTTCTGACGTATGATGATGCTATCATAGCTGTGTTGTAGCTTAGGTCTTGCAAGTCCTCCAACGTTATGGAAGTAGATTCAATATTAAATCTTGTAGTAGTCCGTTTCAAAGTATTGTAAAGTATGTAAAATTAAAGGGCAAAAGCTGAAATTACTAGATTTTGGAATCTTTTGGAATAGAGCTGAGATACAAATGCACACACAGTCTGCGCTCAATGTTAGCAATCAGTCTGCATAGGGAGGTGGTGGGGACAGATGGTTTGGTCAAGGAAGCTCAGGACTTTCAAACAGGACATTGCAGTGAAGTGAAATAACTGCAATTATGTAAACATTTGTAAATTAAGTAACATAGTAATTTTAACACAAACCATGTTTTCCTAAACCTAACCAAGTAGTTTTCTTTCTTTAACCTGAACACAAAGCGCATATAAGGAAGGTCCTGTCAGTGATACACTGTAACAGTTATCTTGTTTTGGGAGTGACTGGCAATCAACTTATACAGTCTTCTGGTATGTGGATGTGCTGGTTGGAAGGCAGCCTGTTCAATTTTATTTTGCAACTACATCACTGCCACTGCAAAACCATAACCAGTTAGATGCACAATCAAAATTGTGGGTACGGTAAAAATTGTCTTGCAGCTTTGTTGGAAGACAGCTGTAAATTTACATTTACTTACCCAAGTAGCCTACTGAGAATCTGTTGCTTAACTTTCCTTAGAAACAGTTATTTTTTGTGCATGTCCCAGAGGTAAAAAGTTAGAGGTCAGCATCAGTCACAGAACAGAAGGTCTGCAGCAGGTGGGTCCCTACCAAACATAAATAGCTATCATTCTCACCTGTTATCGTGACCTGCTCACTGCGGACGACTTTGTTGGCGTGGTTGAACGCCTCGCAGTAGTATCTGCCGCTGTGCTCTTTAGACACTGATGGTACCTCG
Organism: Acanthopagrus latus; assembly: GCF_904848185.1. NCBI lineage: Eukaryota > Metazoa > Chordata > Actinopteri > Spariformes > Sparidae > Acanthopagrus > Acanthopagrus latus. The sequence goes on along the minus strand of NC_051039.1, from coordinate 28,265,067 downwards.
TACCTGCTGTTGTCCTCATTGGAGGTGTTGGTATACAGCGGCAGGTTATTGCCTACATGGTACCATTTAAAAGTGACCGGCGGTGTGCCGTCAACACGACAAAGGAGGTAGAGATGTTGTCCCTCATAAATTTCTCGGAAATCTGGGACAACCATCAGAACTGCGTGCGACGGAGGTACTGGGAGAGAAAAGGGTGAAGGAAAAGACATGAGATTAGTCAACACAGGCTCAAATATAACCTGAGGTATTATTGTGCCATTACACTGATTAGTTCTTATATATGTGTATATACGTGTGTGTATTTACATATATATATATACACACACACCCACATACACATATACACAAACACACACACACACACACACACACACACACACACACACACACACACACACACACACACACACACATGACTAGACAGACTTCAACTGCCAAACAGATAGTGTGACATGATCAAGATGCTATAAAAACAACATGAACTTTGAGGTGAAACTTATATTGCAGAAGTTGCTTCTTTTCATACAGATACTCCTCGCTAAAGCTGATGTTGCTCCACAGTGGCTAATCAAAACTGTTTACATATAGTAATCCTTTGATTGATCACGTACAACTGAACAGTGTTGATGAGCCAACATAGAAAATCTACTAATCATATAAAACAGATCAGCATACTTGAAATTTACCTATGAGAGTAGCGTTGAGTTCCTCACTATGATTATGATTGTGTCTGTGACTATTGCTTGCATTGCAGATGTACTTCTTTATGTCCTCAGGCTCGGTGATGTTGACTTCAAAGAGAGCTTGTTGAAAACGCAGCTTGATGCTGATTGTGCGCACTTCGCTGGGGCCTTTGAACAGGGTGTAGTTTATTGGCAGGCTGCCACTGTCCGACTGACAGAGGATCTTGACGGGTTGTCCAAGGACTGCCCTGCCGACCACAGAGATCTTTGGTCTGGAGACAAGAACTAAAGAGGAGAGGAGAAATATAAGTCACACTGACTCCCTGTTGACAAACCCTATGAAGCAAAATCAGAAGGCCTGTTCAGACATACGTAACCAAGCTGGCTTTATGATATTCATTAATCAGACCTACATGATTTGTATGTATATGCTCTTAATGACTTTTTTTGGGGGGGGTTATATCCTGCTGCACTAAAATTGAAAACTGCATGTCCAGCAATTTCTTGCAACTAAATGAGTCAAAAACAGATTTAATTATAATTACCTCTTGTGGCCCTAGTACTGGTAGCGTGCTTTTATGCTTTTATCTCCCCCAGATTCAACCTTTGCAATGCACTTTATTTTGGAATTAGTGAGCCTGTGAGTCTTAGACTGTACTGTTTGTACTGAAGTCTTGAATGATCTGGATCTTGCCTATATCTATGATTTGCTCAGTATGGGTCATAAACCCTAATGCCCTCCATGTTAAAATTTGCATTTGAAAGAAGCATTGAAAAAGCTTACCTTTGGGGCGTACAGTCAGGGTTTTACTTCTCTTCCTGATGCCCCTGGCTTCGGCCACACAGGTATAGATGGATTCAAACGACAGGGACTTTCTAGAAAATACTCCTTTTCTGTCGCGGGTTTGGGGTGGATCAAGAGTGTAAATCAACTCGTCCTTTCTGATTCTTTCGGAGGCATAATGCTCAGTTTTGCAGGTCAGTGTCATATCTTCCTCCTGAAAGACTTCAGCTGGAGACATGGTGAGAGTGGGCACTGAAAACAACTCTGTGGATTTAAAGAACAAAAGAAGACATTATCTGCATTGATGTCACTGAATAGAGTAACTGATGTATATGGAGCCACAAAACAAACTGACAAAATATTATTAATATAATAAATAAATAAATAAATAAATAAATCAAATATATGTATCAAATAAACACATTTCAAAAGAGCCAATTAAAGGGACAATACTGTCAATTAAATCAATGTAAAATAAAAGTAAAATAAAAAGCTTAGTACTTTACATTTCACCTCTGATAAGTTGACAAATTACCGTATACAGTACATCTGTTGCTCACTAGCTCATGCTATTTTTCAGTTATCTCTCTCTCTGCAGAGTAAACTACTCTAGCCAGTGTCAGTTCTTATATTCTTAATTCATACTGCATACAGCCATAGCATCAGTGTGTGCTTTCTTTTATCAGTAGTTTAAGCTGGAAAGCTAACACCAGGCTAGCTTTGTTAAATTAAATAGAAGAGTAAAGTTATTCACTTCCTTTTTAACTAACCAATCAGAACATAAAAGAGACATTTAAGTATAACTTAAATTTTATTATTGAACTAACAATATTGCGTTTTGATGTTTTCAGTTACTGCATATATTATAACAGTGGTCCATACTTTTGAGATCAAAAATATGGTAGCAGTAAAAACACAGGATTATAGGCACAGTGAATGCAAACATCTTTCCTCTCTCCACTCACCTATCACTGAAATCCTCTTTGTGGCAGTTTTCACCACATTTCCCATTTCTAATTTGCACTCAAACTCCTCAGGGTCGTTTGCCTGCGCTACCATGCTGTGGCTGACGTTGGTGACTCCACTTCTGAGAATCTGGGTCCCCTGGATCAGGAGGAGTCTGACACTTTCATGACTGTGCTCAGAGTTGATGACTTTGCACAAGATGTTAAGTTGGTCTCCTTCATAGACGTCATTCTCAGGGTTAATATCCAAATGTATTGTAATGGGCAGCTCTAAAGAAATAAAACCAATGAAAAAAAGTGCTGAGACTGGTCTGATGATTTGAAAAGTACAGAAATCTGAAAAGGCTCTTACCTTCGACTGAAACGTTGACATTGTTGCTTTCCTCTGACTTGACAGAGTCTGGCGGTATGAGGATGGTATAGGTACAGTGAATTCTGCGCGTGTTAACACTGCTGAAGCGAAGCTTGAACTCTGCTTGGTTGGAGCTGACCTGCTTCTCCTTGATTTCATTAGAGTCCTCGTAGATGTAGAAGTAAAATGAGCCCGTCTCACCGGGAGCCGTACATGTGGCCGTTACCTCCTCCCCTTCTTTGACCTCAAACTTGTTAAGATGGAGCTGTGGTTTTGACAGACCTAGAAAACCAAAATGTGCAAAATGTGCTGGGCTTTAATCCCACAGAGCTTGGAAAAACAGAGTAAACATTACCGAAACAACAATATCATCTGCCACATTAGAGAAATTTAAAATCTCACGGATCTCAGTTCCTTAATCAGATTTCATTGACATGTTTAACTTATATATTTTATAATTTAAAATGTAATTACTCACAATTGCCTATTAACTTCATCGGAACCAATTTAATCCACCTGAACTACTCAAACCACAACAGATAATACTGTAACCACAATAACAAACCAACCTGATACTGTGAGTTTCATGGCTTGGCTGGGCTTCTGAGGTTTGTTGTCAATGTTGATTTCACACCTATATTTGCCGCTGTTGGCGACCCTGGCCTCACCCAGGGGGTAGAGGATCTCCTCTAAGATGCTGGTCTTGTTGTAGATTAGGTTGTTGTCCTTGTATATAGTGTACTCGCGACGCAGCCCAGGTTCTGAACTAGAGACGGAGGCCTTGCATCTCAGAGTCACATTGGTGCCCCGCGTCACATCGTTACTGGGCTCGATGGTCAGGGTGATTTCCCTTAATGTGAACACTGGGGATGGAGTTGGAAAAAAAAGGAATTAGAGTTCATGTGCAAGCTACTGTATATGGGCTGACTTTCAATCCTAGAGAATGAGGGGATGGTGGTTATGCTATCTCGTCAAGATAGTTGTCAGTCTTGAAACCACTGTTTGAGACCGTTTCAACGGTTTGTTTCAACATTTGTGAGCATGAAAGAAACATATTTTTGAAGAGACCTAGGGACAAATTCCAGCCTTGTTTCTGGTGACTAAACCAGGTAAGCCAAAACATACAGTCATCTCTTCCTAACCCAAGACAAGGCGTTTTTGTGCCTAATCCTATCCAGATCTATGCACGTTGTGCTTAGGCCTGGTTAGGATTTTTACTTTTGTCTTCTCACGATTTGGTTTTAAGATTTTGCATGTGACATTAATGTTTTTTCGCTGACAGGGATGCATTAACATATATTCCAGTAGAGAGCACCTCCTTAGCACGGACATCCCTTGATTGGTGAGGTGAAAAATTGGTACAGTGTCATACAGTATATGGCACATGGTATGAACTGTACCATTGGAGGCAGAATTTCTTTAGACATGTGTGCACAGCTATGGCACGATTAGCCACAGTATAGCTATAGAAATGGGCAGGTGTTGGTTTCCCTTAAGAGAAAAGACTTTCTTGTTATGTAATATGTGAAGACGATTTCCATTTTTTAAAATGATATTAAAGGAGCAGTTTGACAGCTTTTTATTTGTTCCAAGTTAGATTAGAAGGTAAATACCCCTCTTATGTCTGTGTGTTAACTATGGTGCTGGATTATGGCAAAAAGAGAGTTTAGCGCATAGCCAGACCTATTTATCTATCCACAATGTTATGTCAGATCTGGAAAAAGGTCCACACCAATTCTCATTCTGGGATATGGAAAACATTTTTTGCTCTGGTTTGTCTGTATTTCTTTTGAGCGGGGACTTGTTTTGCATATGTTGAGGTGAGCCAAGGCATTTAAACGGCTTAAACCATGCAACAACAAGAAAAAAGGTAAGAGCTGCGAGCTTGTTTAATATTGTAGGCTACCATAAGTGACCAGGTTAGTATGGGTGGTAACTTCCCATTTTCAGGATGTATGTATGGCAGGCTTATACAAACAGCCTACATCCACTGAGTCTGAATATTCAGCACCTAACCAAAATTGTCATTGTTATATTTTGGTGATGTTCATAAATTTAGCAAAGGACATACAACATAGACATTTAATTAGTAAGCTCTATAGGTGGCAGTGTCAAGATAGCCTAGCTGTCTCCCACTGCTTACAGTCTTTATGCTAAGTATTGATTTCACTGTATTTACTAAAATATTGCGAGCTATGAGGCCAATAACTTTGAGCAAAATGCCCCAAATCTGATGGCTAGGATGTAATGTCCTATGTAAGACTGCAATTTAACTCCTACTACTACCACTACTATTATTATTATACACATAAGGCTTACATTTAACAAAAGTTTTATCTGTGGTTCTGTTTACACTCTGTATATTCATACATGTTTTTATATACTGTATATATTTAGCACATTTTCCACTTTTTTATTTTGTTTTGTGATTTGTTTAATAAGTAACTTGGAGCTATTGTCCTGTATATTTTATATTATATGTTATTATTGATTCATTCAAATACTCGAGACCATTTAGAATTTTTGCTCTTTAATTTGTAATGTTTTTCTCTAATTTGTATATGCTGGCATTTTGAGAAATACACCGGGGAGTTCAAGAAAAGACTACATGTACAACATTAATATGTTCACAGTTGTGCTGCACAGTATCTTGGTCCCCCTGTGCATTCATTAACTTTGACACCTATACCTACACATACCTGCCTGAGTATTACTGTTTTTTTTAATCCTGATTCTGTAAGAATGCACTTGACTTCCTCAGTCATAGCTTGAATATGAGTGGGTCGACTAGAATTTCCTTTTACCCTCTTCTCATTCTTGTAGATGTCAGCACTCCTTAGTAGTCATTTTGCCCTAATAATTGAAATGACGACAGCTGTCATACAGTTGAGTATCTGCTTGGCACTCAGGAAGCTGATGTGTTACCATGGAATTTCATCATACTAGTGACAGCATCCTATCTGGGTATGTGACTCACATGAAACAATTCATGGATACATGACTGTAAAATTCTTTGGCAGTGATCTGATGATTAAAAAACAAAACAACAATGCTGGTTTTAGAAGGAAATGAGGAAGAGCACATCTGTCTATATGCAGCTGGATCTAATGAAATCAGGTTTTTTTTTTTTTTTTTTTTTGTAGCTATTTTAAGTAACTTGTTTCTAGAGCTGCTCCATTAAGGGCCTTATGACCTGGACCTGTTTAGCTGTCAAAGACAAAACTGCCAACCCTGCCAACTACACAACAACTACAGCTCAAGACATTTTGTTTTGCTAACACAACTGAAAGTTTGTTCTTTTATTTTTGGATCCAGTGACAAAATATTTCCAGTGTAATCAGTTATTAATCATGGTTTACTTTCTGGCACTTTGTAATTCCCCACCTCATTGTCTCTGGATTGATTGCAGTAACTGAAATGCGTCATTCACGTGGTCCCATGTGGACGCTTTGATAATTACCTGAACTGATCCTCGAGCCATCAATCTATTCAAATACTCCTGTGGTTCAGAGGCAGGAACAGGTGGAAACCAATAAATGACTCATGGGAGATAATTTGTTATCAGGGCATGATTGTAGAAGCAACTGTCCAACGCTGCAGGAGCAATGTTTTGTCTAATAACCTGTAAGTAGCCTTTAAAGGTGCCAACAACTGAGTTTTCTGCAGTGTAACCAGAGACAGAAAGCATCTGCACAAGTACGTCAAGCCTCCCCACCATGTTACCCATATGGTGGAGAATTAGAGACAACAGGCTGCTGTTGTGGGCAGTAAACAAACCCAAAGAACAAAAAAAAAAAAACAACAACAGGAAAAGCACTTTGTCAGACAAACAGGCCACTCAGGGGACCTTTCACCATTTCAGAGCCTGCTGGATCTGGCCCACACCCAGCATCATTCAGTGAGAGCTGGCAGGCCTGATGATGAGAAGACTCAGGCGTGCAGGGCAGAGAGTTGCTGTGGACTCTCAGAAAGGTGTGTGAGCCATGTCAGGTGCAGGCTGAGCCAGTGTGTGAAACTAGATTAGTACATTTACTAAAGTACTTAGGCACAAAGTTGAGGTATTTTACTTTAGTATTTACATGTTATTCTAGATGATGACACTGATATTGCACCGATGTGTTGGATATGTGGATCAATCATGGTGTGTTTTTGTTTGGTTTTGTTTTATTTTCATTCTATTTTTGGCTCGGCCTTTATTGTCTTGTTTTGTTCTGTCGTCAAGACTGTGGTTGACTTGTCTTGACTTGTATGTATTGAAGAAATCTAAATAAAATCGTATAAAAAAAAGTATTTCCATGTTATTCTTCTGTCTACTCCACCACATTTAATATCAATATTATACTTTTTATTCCCACTGCATTTATCTGACAGTGGTCCTTACTATTTAGATGATATATCAAATGAAATGAGATACAACACATAACTGCATGAGAGATTAAAACAGTCATTCTTTATCTTTAAACAACTGGATTAAACCAGATGTTCCCAAAATGTTCGGCTTGAGGTCTCTTGCACAAAAGCAGTCCCAAGTAATCGGATCAACCAAAGAGTCACTTCCCCTCCAAACTTCTCTTTTTTTATACTGCGCTTAGACCAGGGCTAGTGCAGGGTCTTTTCTTGCATGGAGGTAATTAACACTGGTATTGGGTGCTGGTACTTTTACCTGAAGGATCTGAACTCTTCTTCCACCACTGTGCTGACTGCATCAATATAACTTGACCGAAACAGAGAGGATACGAGAGGTACACTGGCAATTTAAAGATTGGCTGAAGCTGAAACTAAATATATTTTTTTCTCAGTACGTGGGGGAAATAGTCAGCACTTTGCACTTCTTGAGCAGGGCTCAACGTGGGGGGTCAGTGCTGCAAAATGAAACTAGAGGGTTGCAAGGTCATCAAGACCAAATTAAAGAAAAAATAAAAAAACAGCTACAAAACATTTCTGCCTCGAGCGGAATTTTAAGGTCAATAACATGCTACCACTTAATTGTGCTATGTTTCATGTACTTTTGTCAGAAAAAGGTGCCATATAAAAAAAAGTATTCCTTCAAAATACTTAGTAAATGATGTCATAGCCAGATAATGCAGTGATATAATTATTACAATATAATTACAATGAGTTAAGTTGATTTTCTTGCCCTTTTCCAGCGACATAGTGGATGGTTCACCTCTTCTAAGGAGCTCAAATGGAGCAATTTGATAATGGTACATTTGATGAATCACTGATATAAGAAGCAACCACTAATATAAGAAAACCAAAGCGAGAACAACACAAACCAATCAAAATACAGGTCTTTGTTCAACTCTGGATCTTGACCCTTGTGCTGTCAACACCTCAATCTCTGCTACAACTGATCCGGACTGATTCACGCATATCACCATCCAACTCCAGAGGACAGGGAGGCGTGTGACACTGCTCGCCAGCATGTTCCCAACGCTTCCAACCACGGCTTTTCCACCATAACACACACCGACGATCAGAGAGCTCTGATAATAAACAGGAGTGTTTCCACTGACTCACGTGTCTCTCTTGGCTTTTCCAGAGTGCTTTTTAACGCCTGAACAGATAGAAAAGTCTTCCAACTGAAAGCGTAATAGCTTTGTCCACGTGGAAAGCAAAAACAGTGATGCTCCATGGGCCCTTTTTAAATCCCCAATCAGTGGAAACTCTGTTGAAGATACTCAGGAAGTTGTTTCTGTTGTGTCTTTAAATTATTTAAGATTATACTCACATCGCTGAGCATCCACCACTGTTCCTGGATGGAAGTCTTGGGGCAAGAAAAGAAAGTAAAGCACCAGGTTAGAGACAAATCTATTTACCACCTCCACAGAAACACATCCAAAGAGTGCCTATAAAGAGGGAGATAAAAGGTCAGCAGTCTTACAGCTGCACAGGAGCGTGGAGGTTAGCAGTATCAGGAGGCCCATCCTGCTGGCTGTGCTGGAGGTTAACGGACTTGTGAATATGGTGTCTGACGGGCTGTGTATGGGGGGGCAGATCTGATACTGGTGGGCGGGCGGGAGCGGACACTAAGGTGGTGCTTTACCTCAGCCACTCAGTGGTCAGCCAGTGGCGGCGGTTATCAACCAGTGCAGCCGTTGGCTTGGCTTAATTTGCCAGGAAGTGAGTGTTGTTTCCTCAGGATGTTCATGCAGCCCAGCTCTTTGCTGTTGTGGAATGTTCTCCTGTGGCCGCCTTCATGTATGTGTGTGTGCAGGCATGTGTGAAATGGTAGTCACAATAATGGTGTATTCCTTGGAGCGCCTTTCACCTCCGACCTTGGCTGGCAGGGCTGGTGCAGGTAGAGAGAAGAACAAGTCGGGAGGACATTGTTTGTGTTGCAAAACTCATTTCCTGAAGTGAAGATAATGGTTGAGCTCAGCTACTCAAAACTGTTTTCAGTGACATAAATCCCAGCCTGGCTCTTTCAGGACACATGGAGGCGGAACCATTTTTCACTGCTACTCATACTTTCCATCATGACTTACACGGGCGTAGCTCAGCTACTGAGAACAGCCCCTTTGCACATCAGCGGTTAGCCAGTGACTTGATCTAATCCAAGATGTAAATTGAATACAAATATCCCCAACTGAACACAAACACAATAAAGCATTTTTTTGTTTAGTGTTCCCTTCATTTCTAAGTAAAAGTATGTTGTAAGAAATTAAAAATATATTAAGAACATTTATAACAAAGGAGTCTGTGTCCTCAGCAGGTCAAACAAGTCTCCAGAGTCCAGTTACCACTTAATAACAGAGAAAAGGACTGTGTGTTGCTCTTCACACAGTATTGTGCCCTTCAATATTTTGTTCCAGAGACAACTTAACAATAACAATAATAATAATAATAATAATAATAATAATAATAATAATAATAATAATAATAATCATAATAATCATAATAATCATAATAATAATAATAATATGTGTTTTATAAAAATAACTTTATTGCAGGAATGTGATTAGTTTGACGTTATAAAGTAATAATCAGTTGGAGGCACCATAGATAAAAGCAACTCAGCACAGTTCACACAGGCCTGTCTTTCTGTATGGAATGTGCCTTTGATAGTGATCAATAATCAATAAAGATTATGACAACCAAATGTTGTATTTAACTGGAGGAGGAGATAGAGGAGGTGGAGCGCTGCGGTGCGCCCTCTGATCGCACCTCTGACACTGATCAACAGGATGGGTGTGGCTGGCTGAATACATTCTTCTTTGATGAGCTGTAATGATCAGAGCGTGCTTGGCGTTTCCTCTACATGCAGTAATGCCACTTCAGCAAACATAATGGCATCATCATTAAAGCAGCAAAAGCAAATCTGTAGTGATAAAGAGGAGAGTACAGAGGATCCTCTCCAGAGGAAACAGCAGTGATGGAGCTCAGGAGCTGGAGGTTTCAATAATCAGAGCAGTTCAAGTCTGTCTCTTGCGCAAATGCGCGCATCGTCTCTGGTAAGGGGGAGACGCACTTCCTGTTTCTGCTGCTGGCGTCCACCCCAGCTTCTGTTATTAATATGTCCCCCATCAAAGATCAATTATTTCACCCAGTCAAACCCATCCTGTCAATCACAACGACAGTTCTTATGACCTGTCCGGCCCGATCACAGGACTGAGATCCGCACCACATCACATCACATCACATCACACAGAGACGCACCACAGCGCTCCTCCAGAGCATATTGCTCATATACAGTGGAACGGAGCTGTCATTATGTTTAGTGATTATTGATTACTATGAAAGGCAAACTCCATGCAGAAAGACAGGCCTCAGTATCTGTGCTGGGTAGCTCGTATCCACGGTGCCTCCAGCTGATTAGTGAGAAATGACGCAGACTCCAGAGGGAGGAGGACTGATCCTCTCCTCTGTACAGCCCCGAGCACTTTAACATCCTCCTTATGTTCGTACACATACTGATCACACTGTCCTCCACTGAGATCACAACAGCTCAGTGTCGCCCTGTCTGACCCCAGCATGAAGCAGAACATCATCAAATCACGTAAATGAGATATAATATACACAGTATAACGTGAAAACTATCACTTTCGTACAATACAGTTATCAGGGCATAATGTGAAACTGATCACGTTCGCACATTAGGTTTCCCGTTATAACGTGATAGTGTTCTGTGTCTTGTGTGTCAGCGCTACTCTGCGTACAACAGCAAAAAGTGACTTACACAATATATCGAAGCTCATAAAACATACCTGACAACCGGCGAGTAACACCAGTTCAGCTATGCCCTCACACCTCAGCTGCTGCACAAATCAAACGGTACAGAAACACTTCAGCAGACTCCTGATCAGTTGCAGCATGGCTAAAAACACGGAAGTGTCACACATCAGTGCAGCTCAGCTCAACCGCGAAGCACAAGAACAGACACACATACAGACATACAGACATACAGACAGACAGACAGACAGACAGACAGACAGACAGACAGACAGACAGACAGACAGAGGTCAGCCTGGACACACAGGGCCCACAGCACTGAGCCTGGAGGTTCAGGAGCTGAGGCTCAAACGTGCCACATATGGACTCAGAGGCCTAGAATAGAATTATTTACAGATTATATGGAATAATAACAAATTGCATATAAAAATGTCACTGTTACTATTGACCTTGTTACACCAGCAAGGCTGCCATCCACTTAATATCGTGCAGGTTCCACCTCATGCAGCCAAAGCAGGATGTACCTGGACATATTTCCATCAGACTTTGCAGTATTGAAAAGGGGGTGTGTGTGTGTGTGTGTGTGTGTTTTCTGCAACTACCAGCCTAAATGGCCTTGATACTTTTTTGTTTGGACTTTTGTTTATGGTTTGTTTTACTTCATTAGTTTTTTCCTGTGTAGGACAAGAATTCAATAATGCCAGATAGAGTAAAACATTTGGGTGGTGAGAATCTAAAGGAATTAGTTGATTTTCAATTGGTGAAATAAACAAGATGGAGGGTCTCGAAAAATGGCATTTGAGTTGTATATGACTTATGTGCGTGTTTAACATATTTCATTATGTTATGTTGGATATTACATGTTCCATGGCAAATTATAGCCAGGCGGTAACATTACTAGCCAGGAGGTGGCTAGTGTCAGTGAAGGAGCCTCCGTCCTGTGAGAAAGAGGAGGATGTTTCTAGTAGCATGGACGTTCCTCATGTGGTTATGTGTGCATTTCAAATGATTCAGGCAGATCTGGGGATGGCCCACTCACTGGACTGGACTTTTCAGGGTCTCAGCCATTTCTGTGGGTTGGCCTAAATAAAGTAACACAACATTAACACCACTGACAGGTGATGTGAAAAAGTCATCTTGAAACGTTGCAGTGCTCCACTGGGAGACCCTGGATCCTGGCATTCATGTGGGTGCCACTTGACACACACCACCCATCCAAACACTGCTGTACATCAAGTTCATCCCCTCATGGCAAAGGCACCTCCTGACAGCTGTCTGATCAGTGTAAGTGTAAATCAGAAAAATGCAGAGTCTAAAGAAAAAAATGTTTGAAATAAGAAAAAAAAAGTGTGTATAATGAAATAAAATATCCAGATGAGTTTTTTTTCGTAATAAGAAACTGAATCGTAATAATTCATTAAATTAGTCAGTAATTAGATTTATTTGTACATTTAACTCCATTACTTATTTCTGAATTAGTTATTGAAATGTAACAATTTGGGGCCCCGTCACACAAATCAGAAGTCTTTGATTTAATTATTGTTTAGCTGATTTATCATGATGGAAGTGTAATTTCTTTTGTCTCAATCAAAGGCAAGGAAAACATATATTCACTTATAGATTTAAGATTATAGGTTAAATACATTGTCATTATTTAGTTACATCTGATATTAAAATAAGTGTGACAGAGGCCTCAAAATGGCAACATTTCCATTTAAGAGGACTTTGCCTTTGATACAGCTAAAAACATGCTGGATTATGTAATGTCTAGGTCGTAAAACTCCAAATAATCAAATAACTAGCCCACAAATTTAAATCCACTTTCAATTTCAGAATATCTAATGTTTCTAAGTGAGAAGTTTGATGGTCTTTACAACGTAGATGCAGAAATGTAAGAGGATCACAGCATAATATTGCTTCAAATGCCAATGCCCAAAAACAGACGAAATCCGGTGTTGTATTTGGTTTATTTCATTGATTTCATCTCCTGTCTTATAAACCACAGTCAGCAAAGCAGTCTTTAAGTCACAGAGACAAACCTGATTGTTTTCATTTTTCCTTTCTTACTACTTTGTTAAAGTCTCTTCTTTTTCTTCTGATCTAAAATCTTAAAACTCAAAGCAGGATACTTGGAGATGAATGTGATTCTGTAGGAAGTAGCCCCACGCAAGAATGCACGATGAGGGCTGAGCCAGTGACGCAGGTGAGGCCTGCTGAACCACAGAGCTCAGTGACGGGTGATGATGGGAACTAATGTGGTGACTGCGTCGGCAGCCGCTTATACAGACTGTGTGGTGTGTGTTCCTGGTTGACTTCCAGTCCACAAGTTCATTACTTTCAGCAGGGAAATGCAACACTAAGGACAACTGATGCAGAGGGGTGAGGTGGGTGTGGCAGGAAAGAAAGAAGGGGGCTGCTGCTGGGGTACGTTGGTAATGAAGAGGGTATGGTGTAGTGAATGTGTGTGTGTGTGTGTGTGTGTGTGTGTGTGAGGGTAAGGCTGTGTCCCCCCCCCCTCCCCCCTTTTTTCTCCCCACCTCACCAAGGCTAAGGCAAAAAAAAAAATGCCAACAGAATTAAAAACATCAAATTAAAAAGCAGGAGCAGAAAAAAAAGTTTAAAAAGCTAAATAAGCAAAGCTGCAGCCCCGGAGAGGAGGCACGTCCATGGTGATACTGCACAAAAAAAAAACAAACAAACAAAAAAACAAAGAGAAAAACCCAATAGAGGCCCTCTTCTCACGAGAGAGGCGCCTTTACCAAAACAGCACCACAATGACATTTACGTCAATGACGTCCATAATCTCTGAAGTAACACTGCACCAGGTCGTGTGACTGACCACACCTGTCCATCATGCTGCAGACACTGGGGAGGCTGGCAGTTGCTTGACCTTGGTTTGAGGAGGCTCGTGAGGTACCTGAGCGAGATTTAGGACGCTGACTAAAACTTAACACAGTGAGCATGAGGAGGTACATTACTTTAACTCGCTTTATCTTCGTTAAACAAAATCAAACCAAACATGTCTGGCTATAAAATCTAAATAAAGCTCAAGGACAGAAGAAATTAAAGCAACCTTGCAGAAGGTTTGTCCGTGAAAGTGAAAAATGGTCCAAATAGTGAGGCGGCTGATGATATGTGATGAGTCACATCACCTAAAAGTTCTCTAAACCTACAGAGCTGTGTGCTCGAAGGGTATCTTGACTGCCCCTCACTCAAGTGTGGTAAGCAACTGGGGTCGACTTCTATTCATGTTTTCCAGAAAGCAGAAAAACACAGATTGGCACACAAGAAGGAAAAAAGAAGAAGAAGAAAAAAGAAACTGCATTTTGAAGAAGGTCAATAAGTCTTTGCAGGGCTTCTGTCATTTGTTGACTTCACTTGGAGAAGATTTGGACGTATTCATTAGCAGAGAGTTTAGACAATCACAGGGAAACCAAATTAATTGATATCTTTCCTGTCTCTGGCTTAAATGGCAGGGGTAAAAATGCATCCTTCTATAGAGAAAGAAGGCATTACACTACTATGAACTGAAAAGGGGTATTTGTATTGCTATACTAGGGCACCTTTGGGTGCTGCAGGTCCAACTGTCTCAAGCTATTGATGCCATGCTGCTATTGCCTTCAAACGTCGGGGAGGGGCTTGAGGCTGAATCATGGGAGGCTTTTATTGCTTTGCAGGGCAGGTAGGCAGGTACTGCAGGACCAATCCAGCCCTACTCTCACTGTGCTAGATAGAAGGGTGTGTATCATCCAAGGGGCAATAGAGGTTTTTCCCTTTTTACAGGAGGTAAGTTAAAAAACAGAATCAGCCATTTGAGCCACAACAAAGGGGCCTGCAAGAAAAATATATGATTATGTTTAGCACGCTGGGGAGGGATGAAGGAAGGAGAGTTCTAGCATGGCAGCAGGCATCGTTTTTGGGTATCATGTCCAAGACTATGAAGGCCCAATGTGGGGCACATCTGTGCTATAATCCGTTTTAGCGCACGCACTCCAGTCCATCTGGGTCCATCCCTCCACACGTCTTGCTAGAGTTGCAGCAAAGTCGTGAAACTCTGTCCTTCGGCTGCAAGACGGCCATTAAAATGAATTCACACAACGGGGTCCAGCGGAGGGCGAGCCCGTGTTGTCTGGACCAGTGACTGTGTTTCAACAGTGTGTGTTGTCCTTCGGGCGACTCACTCCTCGTCTTGCCACTTCTAGGTTCGCTGGAGTCACGGTCCACTCAGGTAGTGATGCTGAGTCGCGAGGAGGAGCCCCAGTGATCGGTGGGTACCACTTCTTTAAAATAGAACCTCTATTCTTCTGTATACGCTATTTAAATATACACACTCCTCAGCACAGCCAAGTCTACAATCATTAGCTTCATAATAAGAATATGAATAAACAATGAGGATAATAATAATATATATATATATATATCGTCGTTCGTAGCATGAGTTTTTGTCAGCAGCCATCACTAGAACATTCAGGGAGGTAATTGCATATGTACAACAAAAACATCATATACATCCCAGAGCTCGAAGCTCAAGGTCAGAAGTCATGTGTGGTGGTTTTGTTGGGGAGGGGGGTGATGAATGCTGGTGTGTTATCTGAGCCTCTTCTCCGCTGAATAGATGGACATGTAGTAGTCGTTGCTGCCGACCGCCAAGTGGGGCTGCAGGGAGACAAAGAGACGACAGTCAGTTAGATGTGTGTGTCTTCACAGAAAGTGAGTGTGAACTGAAGAAAACACAATGTCTCGACCAAATGCCTTTAGAATATTCACCCGTTTCTTCAGAAGCCTATGGGTGCTGCCATGACAGATAACTACTTCTGCCGGCGGTTTTCTGGGTGCCTTGCAAACGGCATGACTGACCGCCGCTGCCAAGCTAGCCCGAAACAACTAGCTTTATGTCATAAATGCTAAATTGTTCTTTAAATGAGCCATTGTTGGTTGCCACAACAATTCAAGAAAATTGAAGGTTTATTCAGAAACTTCTTGTGTAGAACATCAACAACTTCGACTAACATGTCCGTGCCCTGCCATGCCGAGGAAGGAGGAACGGCGACTAGTGTGTCTCGTGGCTTTGAGACTAAAATAAATATTTGGGTTTATGAATATCTTCCACAAAACAGCTGCCGCCTGTCTCCACGACTCCACTTTCCTTCAGCATTATCCACGATGTATGTTTAGCTTGATTGACGCTTTGGCTGGGCTCTACGAGAGGTGTATGAATCGTGACTCATCCAGATCTTTAACCCAGGTCTTTAAAATAACCTGTGAGTCGCAAATCTCTAGTATCATTAACTCGAATCACTTGAGTCCTAATATAATCAAATCTAAAATGATAAATAGCGTCAGGCAGAGCTGTATACCTTGCAAGCTCACAGCCCACTAGCCCGCGAGCCGATGCTGCAAACACTCACCATCATAGCTCGCGAGCTGCAGACGTTTCCGGCATCGTGGCTCGCGAGCTACGATGATGAGTGTTTGAGTGGGAAACACAGCAGCAGACTTCAGAAATACAAACTTGATGTGTTTTTTTCAACATTACGTTTCCTATTTTGTTACTGTGCAGGCAGTTGTCTGCTTATGTGCTTTGTGATTGCATAATTCTTTGCCTTGAGCACCTTTAGAAAGATAATCAACTATATCGATGTAGCCAACGTCGGACCATTGCTTCATGTCATCTACCCACTCTGTGAGAACTGACGGGTGAGGCACTGTTACAGAACTGTCCTCACGACTTTTCCAAACATCCATACTGTGTATCCCCCTCTGATTTTTTGCCCATTCTGTCGCTTTCTTTGTGTTAAAAGCCAATTTTTAGAGCGAGCATGACAGCTACGGTAGCATAAACACAGAGTTCAACCAGTTCAATCAGAAGAGCATAAACAACTACCGCTATGAACCATGGGTAAACTTGCGAAGTCAGGAATAAGGTGAATAGTCCATGTCAGTGTTACCTTCAAACAAAAATGAAGAGAAAATAAAGTCTAAAAACCTGTGTAGAGCTGAAGGACACTGCAGAGTTGGATTATAATTGTTCACCACACAGTATTTTGTTCCACTGTTCTTCCCATTATATACTTTTAATAATAGATGGAATTAAGTGCAGCTTTAATTTCATACTGAAGTGGAATTTTGAAGTACCTACATTGAGTATTTCAATTTTATGTTCCTCATACTACACGTGGTCAGTTTTTACATCATCAGGTATAATTCACAGATTAAACCACCCAAATTCCACAGAACTGGTAGCAGTTATGACATATTTGTTAATGACTGGCCTGGAGGTACCACTGCATGAACACTATTGTGGTCAGAGACAAATAAGTGCTACCTTACCCAGTAAGGATGGAAGGCTAAACAGCTGATGGCCCCAATCCTTTGTCCCATGAAGCCGTCATAGTACTTTATGTTGCTGATCACATCGCCGTTAGCATTGTAGACGGCTATGAACTGGTTCATTGATCCACTGGTGGGCAGGAGATAAAAAAGACAGAGTGAGAGGAGCAAGAAGTGGCAGAATGTCTCTGCTTTAAACATCACAGCTACCGTAAGCTGCTGAGTGTGCTGCATTGGATTTCTTTTCTCTTTCTGGTTGCATTTCAGATGTTTTGTCCAGTTAAACTTTGTTTGTTTGTCAACTCAAGTAAAATGCACAGACATTTTTTTCTTTTTACAGTCCTTATTTAGACATATGGAACAAAGTAAGGAAGACTGAAGAGGAAGTATGGTCTCACCAGGCAAACAGGTTGGCCTGCGGGTGGATGTCCAGGGCGGTCAACCCCTTCACTGTCTGCAGCACGTTGATGGAGTCTGGAGTCCGTGGTTCAAAGAAACGAACGTCTCCGTTAACACTGGTGGGAAATAAGTCGGTCAGTAAGTCCGTACAGGCAAACTAAACAGAAACAAGTGTGTAAATCTTAAGTGACAAATCGAGAGCGTACCTGACGCTGATGATGTGTCCGTCTGTCTCCTTCTGTAGATGAGCTTTGACTACCCAGGCACCATGCTCCCTGTAGGTCATCACCCGGCTGCACGACAGACACAACAAATGTCAGTAACGGTGGCATTTAACTGTGTCCTTCTACACAGCCTGACAGGGAAAACACCAGAGCTGTAAGACTGTGAAACCATCAGCTCAAAGCTTCAAACACAGTTACACACAACAGTTATAAAGCCAGGGGATGAATATTTATAAAAACCTTTGACATTCAGTGTGAAAGCAAAAAACTGAGGAACATTAATGACGGACAGGAAAGGAAACAAACTGAGGGAAAAAAAGGGGTGCAAAAGGAAAAACAGAGCCTACACAATCTTGTGTTGTACAGACAAAAATACATTTGTTACATTTAAAGTGAAAAATGTTGATGAGTAGAATTATTATTATCATTCCTTTGCTGTGATGAGCAGATAAACTGAGGACTGTGGATAGGATATGGATCAAAATACAAAACTGCTCAGCCAAAAGGGCAGAATCTGAGGACGCACAAACAATCAAGAACAAGAAGTTGCGTGTAGTGTATCATTAGAACCTGTGTGAACGTGCTAAAGCCCATCCTCTCATATGTCATGCGTAAAAGGGGATCAGTTTTTACTTTAGTACAAGAAACCTCCAGCAAACAGATGACAGCAGTCTAAAACAAACTGGCAGGACTCTTTGTGCTGTAACATGTAATGTAGGTGGAAGACCACTGGGTGGCACCATGGGACCACGACTTGACAAACAACAACCCTCCTGGAGAGACTAAGATGATATTCGAGCTGTCATATCAGGGCTGCATCTGAATTAACCACTTCCCATAGTGCACTCTATTAAACTTGGTCAAATACATCGTGACAGCATGTGTGACAGGAAGTGTGTTGGATCTGCCAAAATTTCAAGAAAAAAACACTTGCTGAAAATATCAAAATTGACTTTATTCTACCAGTCCTGAATAAAAGAGTTAGAGATAATATAAATTCATCATGCAGTGCAGGACTTGTACATATG
Organism: Acanthopagrus latus; assembly: GCF_904848185.1. Lineage (NCBI taxonomy): Eukaryota > Metazoa > Chordata > Actinopteri > Spariformes > Sparidae > Acanthopagrus > Acanthopagrus latus. Next base: position 28,246,130 of record NC_051039.1, on the reverse strand, counting down.
AACGAAGGTGTGTTACATTCAAGCCCATGTCAAAAAAGTTTACACAATGCTAAATAAGATGATCACTGGCAGTTCATTTCTCTCCAGCCCTAATCCAGAGTCTTAAAAGGCATGATATGCAGAAATTTCCTACAAAAAACAATGGACAGACTCATACAAAAAAGAATCCCTCTCAATCATCACTCATGACCTTGTCAAAGTGTGTGAAGGTGTCTGTATGTGCAGAGATTCTGCTCTCTGCCTGTATTTTCTTATTTTCTAAGTATGTTGCTGTGAACAGTGCTGCGTAGCCCCCTGCCAATAACAGCACGTGGTTGGAGCTCTTTAAAAACGTAGCAACCAGGTTAGATCGTCTTCTCATCTCTCCCCTCAGCTCCGTCTGCGTCATGAGCTGCAGGTCTGTACTCTGTTTGACCGAGGGTGGGGCGACACACATGCACACCAGCAGAGGGGCCAACAGCAGACAGAATGAAAACTGTGCTTTCGGCTGAATTCACACAAAATCCAGCCATGCGGCTGCTCCTGCAGGGTTGTGTGCAGGTGTGTGCATGTTTGTGATACTTTGAACAAAACCACAGAGAAACAGACAGAAAATAATGTTTTGTTTCTCTGACTCACTGCTTTGTTCACTCCCTCGCTTCAGTCGCTCTCTAGCTTGCTTGACTACCCCTTTCTCCTACATCTGTGTGAGCTGGGGAGAAGAGGCCGTCTTTGAATGGTTTGTTTTTAAACAGCAACTGACAACGGCATCAGCTGCGTATTAGTATGCCTTTAAATCTGTATGTGGCCACTTTCCTGAGTGATGTGTTTTTACATCACCTGAAAAGCCTGGTTAAGCAGTGCTGAGGGGAGGAGCGACTGCAGTGACAGAGTAGGCTACAGCAACCAGGGATACGGCAGAGCCTGTGGTGTCATAAGCACTTAGACAGTGATTGTGTGATTATTTTCACTGCCAGATGGGGGAGACAAAGGTTTAGGTTTTACAGTCATTTTTAGATTCAAAGGATAAAAACCCAATTTGTGAACTGCTGCATACATGAAACATAAAAAGCATGTCATCAAGAATATTCCAAACATGACCTGTATGTGCTGTCTACTGGTCCTGCACTAATCTCAGGGGAAGGAACATAGCTGCTGAAAGATGTAACTCCATGCCTCAGGAGAAGTATTAAATTAGCTTTACTTAAAGATTTATGGGCCACTTCATGGTTTAACTGCTTTGTTTTCCCTCTTTGAGACTGAAATTAAAATAATGTTTAACCAACTGGGGCTATGTGGTGCCACCAGGGTCCATTAAAAGAGCTGGAACCCCCAAAGGGAGATTTGCAGCACATTATATGCAATAAATATAGATTAGAGAAGTGAATAATGTAGGAGTCTGTAGGAGTTAATGCTCACAGAAACAGTTGTGTGTGTTCTTGAATGTATTTGAATAATGGTGAGACGGTAAAAGGAACTGGGTAATTATTATTAACTTTAACGTTCTCCTTGATAAGAAAGAGATGTGGTCAGAGGTCGCATGGAAGATAGATGGAGAGTGTGTGTGTGTTTTACCATTCATTTGGACCCATCCTCCTGTCGAACACACGAACAGATCCGTCACCCAGGCCGGCAACGATGAGCGAGCGCTGGGAGTCACAGGACAGGCTGGTCACACAGCTGTCCGCTCCTGTCGGGATGTCCTGGTGGACACAAGCAAACACACAAATCACCACTGCAGGTTTGTAAAGAAGCCTGCCACGTTACCACTGTCATTATTCTGCTCATTTCACGCTAAACCATCTTTAAAATCATTAATCATGCGCTCTGTCAACTGCTGGCTCATTTGAAGTTGGACCGAGCATCAATATGCAGCCACAGGCGAGGCTGGGCCATTTGTACTTGTATTAAGTCCTTCAATCTTGACAATAATTAGCACGCTGAGGACCATTAGATGTGTAAAACCAAGAGAGAAAAAAAGAAAGAAGTGGAAACCACGGTAATGGTTCTGGCTCTGCCACAGGTTTCCATTAGTTTACTAATACACATGACAGCACAACATTGGTCATAATGTGAACAGCTTCACCTAAACATTTGTGAGCCCAAAGATTCCGGGTGCTGCTTCACACACAGCCTCTGAACTGTTAGGTCAAAATGTGTTGACAGACTAATGGAAAAACACTACTAGTTTTCAAGCTAGGCCATGTAACGTATTTGATAACCCATTAGCTGCTGGCAGACACTAGTTGTGTTAGCATTCAGCCACTTCCTAGCTAACATTACTTTTTGACAATGTTCCACAATATAATTGGAAAGGCCTGAATTAAATTCAAAATAAAGACGCATCAACACGTTTCTTTAAACCTGGAATGGAGAGAAACTGGATGTAATATAAGATTGATGCTGGCTAGGAAGTAGTCAGGATTCTAATGTTTGCTAATGGGTTTTCAAATATGTTGATTTATCCTCAGAAATGGCCCTCAACATTTTCACATCCATTTTATTTACAGTTGTGGATCAATCTGGAAGCAGTACACTGACAACAATTTGTCAGAATCCTTACGTTTATAAAGCTTGCATTTGAGCCCCCCACCTGAGCCTGACATCAGAGGAGGTCGCTGTGTGACTATGATCTTTTCTAAAAGTTCATTACAGATTCTTAGGTTAATATGTCTTGCCTGGCATACTGTTAAATGGGTCATACATTCACTATTTGCCACAATTTTCACCTGGAAGTAATCCAGTACTTGAGCATTGTAGATGATTATATGATGACATCTCGTTAAAAATAATATCTTAAGAATCATTTTTACAGAAGACAAAAGACATCAAATTGAAGGAGAAAGATAAGTACAAAAATCTAACTAGAAGAAAGGTTGAGCGCAACCCATCGCTAACACATTCCAACCAGTTCTCCAACTCCCCAGACTACAGCCTCAAAAAAGTTTGTCTAAGCTTTCATTTAATATGATTAACCTATTAGAACAAGACAATCTTTAGTAACAGACCTCAAAAACCTGAATGTCAAATAGTACATATAATAGTAAATAGCTACAAAATATCACTTGAAACAAGAACCTTTAAAAAAAAAAAAAAAAAAAAGAGAGAGAGAGGTGCATGGTGCATGATGAGTACCTGGACCTTCATCTCTCTGTCAGTGTCCCAGATCCTGATGACTCGGACATCTCCAGACGTCATGAGGAGGCCCGTCTCCTGCTCCCAGTCCACCACCATACCTGCACCTGCGACGCGACATGACACAGCAGTTACGATGCAGAGCAGGCACACAAAGAAAACATGCATCAACATGTGCACACATACACATCCACAAAACATACACCAGCACGGCTTGTTGTCGACGGACTCATACATCCGGACTGACGTCACATCGTTCACTTGAAACGAACAGAGGGCGACATTTAATCACAATTAACGCCAAGGAAAAGTTTCAAAGGGCGTCTAATGTCTGACATACAGCTACAAAATATGAAATTACTGAAATAATTTGTACACAATATGTGAACTGCAGTTTTAATTTATTATTTGAACGGAGTTAATTTAATTTATTAGTGAACGCTCACACAAACACAGCTGTTAAACACACTGAGCATGTGTTAATCCTCCTAAAACACAACACACACAATCTGTCGGAGATTTGAGAAGGCTCTTGCTGCCACATGTAGCAAGTCAATGGAAAGATTAGAGCAGCGACCTGAACCCCTGTGTAACTAATAAATACCCCAAATGATTCCAGCAAAACCAGAAGATTTCTGCAGGGCCACAAGCAACGACTCATGTCGTTTAATCAAATTTTGTATAGAGTTATAAAGTTGTGTATCAGACAGTCACAACAGTGTTTTGGATAAAAGCTCCAGATTTCTGGGTGAATAAATATGCACCTCATGCAGATGGAAGCACAGTTTAGCGCTTTTGCATCCCTCCCAACAAGACGACCACTGGGAGATGCAAACACTGACCCTGGAACTGAGCCCGTCAGCAGATTCTGGCTCAGATGAGTCAAATGCCACTCGGAGAGGGAAGAGGACAAGACAGCAAGACTCTTCGTATGCTGGCAGTCACAGCAGGAATCAAGTGAGCAGTGCCATGTCAGCCACACTTGCCCTGCTGGCTCAGTGATGCCTGGCAGAGGCCTGTGGTTGCCGCCTCAAGGCGTCAGTATGCTTCAAACAAAGTGCCTGTTGGATCTGAGAGCAGCGTCACACCTTCCTGATGTCCAAATTTCTGTAACTTTTTTACACATGCAGCAACTGGCCAGTTGGGATTACAAGCAGTGTTTGAGCTTTTCATTTGAACTTTGCCTTTCATTCAATAAGTTTGGTCTGTATAGTTCTACAGAGTGCAACACTAGCCTCATTCACACTGGTGTTTGGATGCGGCTTTAGTACGCAAATTCCCTGCCTCCATCTCTGTGTGAATCTCTTGGAGGCGGCGAGGGGTGAAATTTCGCTCTGGCGCTGATCCGCCTCTAGAGGTAGTATCAGGGCTGTATCATTGGAGAACTGAAGCAGTGTGAACGGATAAGCCAGCTTCATGTATCGGGGGTGTGTCGATCGGACGGTCAGTTAACTACAGGGGTCCTTCACTCAACTTTATACAGAGAAATGTCCCACAAAGCAACGCTACAGGACCAAACAAAAGTAACATAGTAACTGTAACTGTCTTGGCAATTTACATCAGGAAAAAAATACCACAAAGATGCTCATAACCAGAATGCACTGTGCTGTACCAGATCTATAAACACTGATGGGTGACATACTGCAAGCTGGGCAGTGCTTGGTTTGGGCTTGGAGTTTGTTTGAAACAGGAAAAAGTAGGCTGGGAGGGTGCTAACAAAAACTATGGTATAACATGTACAAAAGTACACTAAAATATGTCTTTGAAAATATTTTAGGGAATAACCAATGACTGGTTCGCGTTTGATTCCGAAAACAATCAAGGTGAGAAAAGCAGTGTATGAACTGTATCATGGTTTAGAGAACTGCCTAGTTTGGACATTTTGATCGACGTTTGATGTGGCACTCCTCACTCGACGGCGATGGCTCTCTCTCTCTCTGATTACACTCTTTGTCTTGGAGGATGAACGCGTACAGAATGCAAAACAACAATCTGTAGTTGATGCAACAGCCTTAACAACAAAAGATAGGGGGCTGACAAATGGAAAGAAGTTTAACATTGTTCATTTGCATATATTGCCAACACTGTGGTGATACAAAGTCACTTGGATATCGGTCAAATAAAAATCAAAGTTCCCATTTATGCACATTTACTGCCAGAAAATGACTTTTGGAACTAAAGTGCATTTAATTTCAGGTACTTTGAGACTTTATAGTACTATATGGGTGACCTTCACTTTAAGTAATATTTTAACATGATATTTTTTAACTCAGGTCCCTTCTGCAGCACTAATCCTAAAATGATTAAATAGTTAATCAATGAAGAAATCAGAGTTAAATCATCGTCTTTAAAGAGTAAAGTGGAAAGTCTTGGGAAAAGGTGTGTGGCAAAGTCATCTTAAGTCCTGCTGCAATTCACGTTTGTTCGTGAGCTTTCAGGCATCTACCTTTCTTCTAAGACTTCTTCCCTTTTAAACTATTTTTTCCCCTGTTGTATACCTTCATTGACAGTCAATAGGAACTGAGGGGAGAGCGATTGGGAATGCTATGTGAGAAAGTTCCTTAGACTGACACAAGCCAGTGTTGTTGCAGCTGACAGTCAGAACCATGTTAGAAACTGTTGAAAGCTTCCAAAATATTATTTTGCCAATACCAAAAAAAGCATGTTGTTTGGATTCTGGTAGATACACAAATGGTAAAGTATGACTTAAACGAACCATCAGCAGCATTTGGAGAACCACATTTCCCACAAGAGTGCAGATGCTCTTTTGATAATGGGAGACTGTATGATGGAGTAGAAGTGATAAGGGAGGCAGGTGGGGACTCTGCAGATGAAAACAAGCTCCATCTTTCTCTCACATGGATGCTTTTACCACAATCACTACAGAAACAGCATCTCTTCCCTCCTTTGAAACTCATCGCACCATGCTTCACTCCCCCTTCCCTCTCTTAGTCACTTCCTGCTGCTATTTTTTTCACAATCAATAACCAAGGATAAGGGCTCCATTACTTTGCACTCCTCTGGCGCTGCAGGACAATAGTGAACATGTGCATCATTTCTGATTCTGAGTCGTGACCTAGATTAAATTTCTTCAACTGAACCATCTGTGACAGGGCTTTGTACTGTTCCACTTGGCTTATGTTGTCAGAAAAACACCCCGGTCCCATGTGAGTCTTTAGATCCTACACCGTGACGTCATCCAGCCCGCGAAAGCGTCACGACGGATGTATCGTGGGAACATGTGGGGGGATAGCACGCAGGGAAAACCTGGCTCAGTCGGCGACACGTTCACAGTCGCATGCGGGGACATGCTGGCTCATTTCAGAGGCTCTGAGAACAGAGGAGGCATTCCCTTTGAAGCTGGCAGCTCAGCGATGAGGAAATCTGGGTTACAATGAGGGGGGTTGCACTTGCGGAATATTCTCCAACACAAAAAGGCATGTGCATGTATTTCCTCTAAAATATGGAGCACACATGCCAACAAACATTCCTAGGATTCAGATCTGATCCCTCTTCGGGCATCATCAACCTTCCCTCCCTTCTCCGATGATGAGAAATCCTTTGTGGATTCAACATAATGTGTATGAGAGAAGATCCCCACCAGACTAAGCACTGCTATGGACTAACTCTCTTTGTGGTTTGGTTTCTATTTAAAGCTCTGCTGGATTGACTTGCTAGGGCCCCCTGGAGCAAAGATAAGATGCTGGGGCCCTATAGATCGCTCTGTTCCTTCCACTCAGTACATGTATCCAGTATTTCTGTGCTGGAAGACCAACTCTCCCCATGTTTCTGTGTGGTGCTTTGATTAAAATAACTAATTTAGGATGAGGTGACATGTAAACATCCATCCATCCATCAGACATGGATGAAAACAGAACCTTCTTGGTGGAGGTAATAATGAAGTTCTCAGACAAGGCCTCAACTTGAAGGATAATGCTGATATGTGACTTCTTGGCTCTCAGGTTGGTAGTGATTTACTCAAGTAATTGTTGGAACTATGCAACACTGTTTAAAGGACTGAGAAGAGAGAAAACAAAAGTTAAAGGTCCATTTTTAGCCTTAACCCAACCTCACTAAAAACAATTAAATATGACACCATCAGTGCACAAGCACATCAAACCCCTTCAATGTGAGTTACTTTAACATTTCTATGTCACAGTCTTGTTGTTTAACAAGTGCAGCTGAGCAGACTATGTTCCTGTGTGATCTGACAGTATGGACTTTAAATTGGTACAGTTGACAGTAAACCAGGATCTTCTAGTCCCTGGAACTCTGGTACCAGGGTAGCTGCCCCTCCTCAGCCCAGTTCAGCATCTCCATTTGTATTCCCATCACTTCCACCAATCCCTCTGGCTCTCCCACTAGCTGGTCCCTTCCACTCACCCCAAACTCTCTTCATCCAATGTTCTTTCTTTTTTTTTTGTCCTCTCCACTTCTCCACTTCAGACATCTGATTCCTCTCTGAGTCAAGTCAAAAAAAACTTCAGAAGTTCATGGGGTCAGAGGTCACAGCTCAGCGAGCTTAAATCCGACCCTTGAGTTTTGTCTCTTATGGTCAGAACTCAGCTGCTCAAAACAGGTTAAAAGTCTGCCTTACAGGGAACCAATGTGGGCCTCAGCAGGTCTTAGTTACCCACACAGAAATCGATAGACATGGAGGTTTGAGAGATTTGAGAAGGAAGAGCAGGTGCAAAGGAGTGTGGGCAATGTTTCCTCCGCTGTAAATCCTATCACCTTACAGAGGTGGAGGTATAGAAAGCTTCAATCTATGTTCTCTTAAAGCCTAGTTTCTTTCTCTACTTACTGATTAAAATCAAAAGTTCTCCCCAAATAATGATACCAAAAATTACGATATTTTTAGCAGAATGGCTCTTCCCTTGTTGAAGCTTCAGCAAGAGGGGAAGGAATGCTACTTTAAACACCACTAACGGCTAGACTGCCAACAGTTGTTGTAGATCATCTTGTTCCTGTGCCAGTGTGCCAACAAAATCCTCTAATTTGTGATATATTAATCTCTCCCTTTGCATAAATATCTTTGTTTCACTCCTCTTTCCATTCTCTCTCTCTCTCTCTCTCTCTCTCTAGAGAAGGCGCCTTTGTCTGCATTCTTATTCTGCACCATTATCTCCAGTGATGGACTAGCTCTCCCACACACTGCAGCTCATTAAACCAGTGCCTTCCTGGTTCGTCTCTCGCTCAGCGTTTTCCCCCCTCTTCCCTTCATCGCGTTTGCTTTGAAAAGGTCCTCCAGGACTGCACGTATAATGCTTCTCCAGGATTACCCGGGACTTGCCCAGCATGCACGTGCCTCTAATAGTCGGTGACGTTATCCATGGGAACGCTCTGACTGGCATTTGTTTAAACTTTGCGGGCTGAGGTTTGGCTCATGAGCTAAAAGGCTTTGACCTCGCAAAGACCTTAGAAAATGAGGCATAACCTACATGACATACGCACTTGCTGACCTGATTATTTTGGACAGCAGACTAACGCTAATTCCTTAAATCATTTTACATAATTCAGCGAGATCCCCAAAATTTTCAGGCACACCATACAAACATCATCTAATCACACAGCAGCTTTGTGATGGAGGAGTCAAACGTGGAGAAGCTCAACTTAAAATAATCTTATTAAACTTCACTTTTTAATTTGAAAAAGTGGTGTACACATACACATTGTGTTTTCCACAATTCCAAACATGTTCTTTGACCCAAGCTTTTATGTAATGGATAACAGTCTGTGGCTGCTGGTTTTGGCAAGCGACCTATTGATTTAACTCAACTGCCCCCCCGGCTATAGTTGCACCTTTACATCATGTGGGAAAAACAGCTCCTGTCACTTGTCATCTTGAAGTTTTTCTTGACCTGCAGTATTGGTCTTGCTTTGCATCAAAGTAAAGGTTGCGGACAAAAGAAGCGAGTCTGCCTGGAGGCTTTTTGTGTCATTTTCCTCAAACTTCCGAGTCATGTGCCTTTTTCCAACTCAATACAGACAGAGCCTCGTTTCTGGATTTAGCAAGTTCCCAGAGCCCCAGTGTTAACAAGGCACCGAGCAGTCGAGCTAAATGTAGAGCAGGACGCAGCATGTGCCTCCCTAAAGCCTAAGAGGAGAGGGTTGCCCTACTTTCATGTATGCAGCCAAAAGAAAAGTGATAAAGAAAAGGATAACATAATAAGAGAAAAGATCCCTGAAACTGCAGGGGTGGGGACGAGCAGAGGGAGGAGACAGGTAAATGAAGAGGCAGAAAAGTCGAAACATTAACCGCACGAGGATCAGAGCTTAATAAGATCGACTCTCAATCTAATCCTCAGAGATGTGATGTGTGCGTACTGTGCAGCAGCCACAGGAATAGTTTTACAGTCTGTGACAGCAAAGGTCCCCTAATTTCACTGGACCCTCTGGAGGTTATCAGGCTAATCCCTCCGGCGAGATGGTCTGGGCAGCTTTATGGTATTAAAATCACACAGCACCAACATGCTCCCAATTAAACACCAACATGTTTTTGGACCAAAAAAAAAAATAAAAATCTGAAATAGGGACAGTGTCTGTGTGAAGAGAGAGCTCAGCTGCACCGAAGGCAAAAGCCATTTCTTATTCTCTAAATAACCGTCTATTTTCATGGAGTGTTGTGTGTGGATTTCAACCAAATACCAAGGTTTGCACATTTGCTCTGTGAGAGACAATTAGCTGAACACCACCTCCAAATAACAACTGGAAGCTAAGATGATATAACTAGACATGGCTGGTCTGTCAAGCTCTGGATTTCTCCAAATGTTGGAGCCAAAGTCAAAAACACAAGAGCAAACATACAGAATGAGTAAAAAGATTGAAAAAGTGTTTTTATTTGCTATAATGTAAGCTGTAAACATTAGCATTTCCAGCTACCTTGCCGACTAGAGACGAAATATTACTTCCAAGGCCAGAGCACATCCTTGACTAAATTTCTTACATAAAGAGCTCAGTTTAAAAATCCGCTGTGGAGACCTATTTGTTCTGCTCTTTATTGCATTTGTGGATATTTTCATTAACAACCCCTGCCAACATTACAGTCCCTGAGATAGATACTGTCTTGTCATTGAGCAAATGTTTTTTCCACTGTTGAAAGTGAAAATGTACAGTTATATATTAAATTAAATGAAAACTAAAAATATGTCAGATGTTAGAATGTTCCTTATGGCACTAATCAGACTGCTGAAGCTCTACACTGCCACTCGCGAAAAAGGCTCAGAGTAGGCTGTTCCCCCAGAGAGAGAGAGAGAGAGAGAGAGAGAGCATCAGTGTTTGAGCGAGCTAGAGAATGAATGATGAGAGTGAGTGGCCTAAACACGAATAAAACATTGAAAAAAAAAAATCTGATAGTTTGCTGCCGAAGAGCAATTATTCTTCTGTCTGCTTCTCCCATTATTGTAGAAAAATAAGCTATGTGGCGCACATAAGTTTGTGATACTCACAGATTTTGTTAAGCAAGAAAACTTTCACAGATGAACACCACATTTATGGTTATGGTCTGAGAAAAAGTAAAACACAACATAAATGAACTACATTGTGGTTGCATGACTTCAACTTCATGAACACTAAAACACACTTCCTAAAACACGACTCTACAAACACTTGATAATAAATTAATGAAGGTATAAAGTTAGAGTTCGAATAGTTTGCAAATTTGGTCTGCTGGTAAAGACAGACTGGTCCGTAGATGATGACGTTTAATGTCCCAGCCGACCTCTGTAGTCTCTGTTCACTAACGTATTTTATGTTGTGGAACAAAAACAGGTCCTGCTTTTGTAAATCCCAGAAAAATCGGCATGTCCAACTTGTCAAGGAGTACTTGTAGAAACACTCTGTCCCTTCTTTCATAGTGAGTCTTACAACATTTGACTGTCAGGGATGAAGTGATGGAGCATCACTGGACAGATGGAGGGATGAGGGATGGGCTGGTGGTCGCAGGAATAACAGAAAACAATCAAGAGGCACGCTGCAGGCCGTTTAGTGCAGCACCTTTGCTCTGGGAGTGAGGGAGTATAGAAGAGAATGGCGGCACTCACCTCCTTGCTTACTCCTGTCAAGATAGATGGAGACCCTTCTGGCCAGACCTGCGAGCAGGGGGAGGGAGCAGATGGAAGGGGGTGAGGAGGGGAGGGGAGGGAGGTAGAAGAGCGGGTATGCAACAAAGCAAGCAACAAATTAGCAAAGGACGCCCCCGCGGTGCATGCAGACCCACACAATCACACACAAACTTAAAAGTATGACTTCATGAATACAGTCCACATGCATTCAAACAGCAGAGGGGTGAACAAGGTGGCTGTTTCCCAGCGTGGCATCTCCCAAATGACTAACACTGATATGCCAGGATCAAAGAGAGAAAAAGAGAGTGACTGGGAGACAGGAACGAGCCGAGCTGCTGCCTCTGCATTACAAACAGGGACTGTGGAGGCTGCACAGGCCCCCAACCACCAAGCCAGCAGGACACAGAATCCCAATCCCTTCACCAGGGGGCGAAAAGCTTGACTGGAGAGGTCTCAGGGTGTCGTGTGCATGGGAATGAGAGTCTGAGCGAGGTCAGTACCGAAAAGGACCCATAGAAATGCTTAAACTGGGTTGAATTGTTTGTGACTAAATAAATCCATTAATTCAATAACACGTAATGAAACGTGATAGCAAAGATTTGTTCTTCTGGAGGTAAACATATCGGTAAAGCCTGCTTGCCACCTTGTTCAGCCTCATGAGACAGGGGGAAAAACACAAAACAATATCAAAGAATCAGCAAAGTAACAACGAGCCAGGCAGACGGTCTACAGAGAGGGTTCACCGCTGAAAAACAGCACAAAAGCATGTTATTGGACAACGGGGATGGGGGATGAGTGAGGACAGGTTGAGCAGGACTGGTGTGTATGGGAAGGTGTGTGTGATTCTGCCAGCGTCTCCTTGAGAAACGTTCACAGTCTTGTAGCAACTGCCTACAGAGGTAGAGAAGGGTTTTGGGCAGCACAAAGGAAGACCTGAGTAATATTTCATCAGGTTCTACATTATTAATGCCACTGAGGCAATCCTAAAGATCCAAAACTTTCAAAACAAAAGCATATAATTATTGTTCTCTCTCTGAAAGAACCAGGAGGCGGAGTATGCAAATGCAGCCGTTAAAATGGTGTGTGTATATGGGAGAGAGACGGAGTGCAGATGATTTTTAACTTTAAAAATGACTTGAACACCACAAGCTGAAGCTGGACTCTCCAGTAAAAGTTTTTTTCGAGGAAAGATTCTCAGTCGTGTGGCTGTTCGTATTAAAATTGATGCCTGCGCTGTAGTCTCAACGCAGAACCCACACAGCGACTGTCACTAACGATACATCCAGGATAACAAGCACACCATTAAATGTTAAAGTCTTAGTCAAAACAAGGCTGTGGCTCACTGCGGGAGAGTCCTCCACAGGGGAAGAGTCTCTCAGGGCGATTTGTGCTGTGAGAGCCAGGCAGACAGCGACGCTAGTTAAGTGTGTCGCCTCTCTGCTGGTTTGTAATGATGGAGACACGTATGTGCAGCCGTTGTGTGGTCTGCACCTCTACACAGATATCAAGTCAGCCACTAAGTCAGTCTGACACTTGTGCCGGCAGCTCTGCTCTCATTAATACCAATTAGCCACTGTATTCTGTAAGATGTGTGACGTGATCTAGAGATGAAAACTCAACTCATAACTGTTGTCGCCAATGCTAATACACAGTGTTACCAATCAATTAGAGACTTTCTCAATACAGACAAAAGTGTGGTGGCTTATTCATTTAAAAAAAAAGTATTATCAAGTATCTGTGGCAAACGATCTTCCCCAATGCAGTCAGTTTCCCTAAAAACCCCCACCTACCCAGAATCGACAACTGAGAAATGCTTCAGGCAGAAAAATGTGGAGCGCTGGAGAGAGTTGAGAGAGAGTGGGAAACCTGGCACGTCACAGAAGTAGGTGGATGTCTCTGACAAGTGTGCGCTGTGGGTGTCGGGCCTGGTTCAAATATTTGCGAATAACTCTGCCTCACGAATTATGGAAGTGTGTCAACACAGAAGGTAAACATGGCAGCGATTCCACCGACGTCCACACTCTGAGTTTAAATGATTTATTTATAATCGTACAGCACGGTCTTCTCTCATAGCAGAGAGGGGCTGATAATGTACCTGTTGCATTTTATGATGTTTGTGTATTTTACTGAAATGACTTTGACTGTCAGCCCACAGCTTGTACTTGCCTCCAACTTTCTGAGATATGAAATATAGATGATGGATATGACATATATGACAGGGTGAGACAGGTGAGGCTGACAACTCATCCAAGTCAGTTACATTAGTTGTGACTGACGGAACTAAATTCAGACTCACCTGACTCACAGTCCATGACGTGACACCAACGTGGCACAAACAATCTAGGAAGAGGGCTCTGCTGTACTGCATCACCTATGATCAGTTACTGTAAAGCCCACATGTGACTTCCACTCCTGGACTTCATTTAGTGGTCTGGTCTGTGTGTGCTCTGTGCTCTGATTTTTTATGACCACCCACAGAACTTCAGTAGTGTTTCTTATGGTTGGTGATCTCTACTGACAAGCTGACGTTTCTGTAAACCAAAACCTCTTGTTGGTGTCATCTTTTACTCAGAGACTGAATTCTTAACGCTTGAACTACTGCACTCTGCAATAAGTCCTACCTTGTGGTTACAATGTGCTAGCTAGACAAGTTGATTTGGCTTTATGGTCATTTGTACAGCTGTAGATTGTGGTGCTCTGCAATCATCTTAATAATTCAGTGTTTTCTTAATCCAGCCTACATAACTTCATTGAACTTTTTAATGTGACCTTGCAATCCAAATGTGTTCATTTTTTGTGTAACCAACAATATTCATAACCTTTATTACATTTTATTATTATACTTTATTTATTATACCTTTATTATACTTTATTATTCACTTTTCACAGTCAACACAGTAATAAAGACTGTGTCTGCTGCCATGTCACCAACACGTTAGATTTGCCTACAGGGTCTCAAAGGATTTTCAGCCTTCATTTGATAGGACAGCTTAGACAGTGACAGGAAACGAGGGGAGAGAGGATGGAGGACGACACGCAGCCAAGTGTCACAGGCTGGATGTGAACCCACTGGCTGCCTGCTCTACCAGCTGAGCCAACAGGGCACACGTATTGGCTTGCCTTTTGTTCGGCAGCTCAATTTAAATAGTGACTCTGTAACCCTTTAAGAAGAAGTAACATTCTTCCTTTTACAAATGATGAGCTAAATTCATAGGTAATAAAACTCACCTTTGCTTAATTCAACACACTTGAGGACTTTGTGGCCACAGCCCTGCCTGGTCTGTTATGACTGGTAGCTGGTTGGCTAATGATACCTAAAATGTAACACATATTAGCTCCTTGACTTTATCACTCTCTATGATAATGTTAGGCTACCTTTTCACATATATTATTAAAAAAAGTTATTCTCCCACAGAACTAAATATGAAACATAAGCTCTTGGACTTCATTTTACCAGATAAAGTACCAAAGTTCTTGCTTTTTACCTGAAACCCATTCAGTACCTCGATGACTTTCTTCTCCAAACTGGATGTTTCAATAAAATAATGAACGATAAGAAAACATAGCAAGCTCCTATCCTACCTGGTTGCTCTGTAGGTGGGGCAGGGTGAAAGTGTGACTGGGATGGGGTGAACAGTGGGTGAGTCGGTGAGTTACTACAGGAAGTACTGTATGGGTGGGTGGATGGGGGGCAGATAGTAAAATAGAGCGTTGATCTTTACTGTGAGCGCTGGAGGAGGGCTGACCTCTGGTAGTGGGCAGCATGTCGGAAAGGCCCTGCCATGCCGTCACCATCTCTGGGTTCTTCTGGTCGGCAAAGTTCTTCCAGATACGCAATGCCCCGTCGTCTGGAGACAGGAGAGGGGTGGGGCAGAGACAGAAAGATACAGAGTGAGAGGTGAGAAGTGAGAACCAGGACAGGAGCATGGATAAAGACATGCACACATTTCCTGGCACTTGTTTAAATTCTTGACAGATTTTGGAAGCGTGCGTGTGATTGTAAAAAGACAAAAACCTTGAAGTCAGAGACTTTGAAAACATGCAAGACACAGCATGACCTGACCATGGACACACTCACACTTTAATCAACAGAGGAAGCAGAGCAGCATCTTAAAAGGCTCGTTGCTTGAAAGCGTTGTCAGTGAGAAAGAAGGCTCAGCACGAGAGTCTAACTCAAACCTCTGTCTGAGCAGTGGAGCTGACATGTGGCTAAGACACCGAGCTCAACATAAAACATGTCCGCGCACTCTTGTGAGTGAGCTGTAACTACCCATAAAAGTCTCCACTTGATTTACATTCTACGTATTACCTTTTTTAATGCTGTACATTTTTTTTTTCATAACTAATGTCCTCCCTGATATGTGTCACAGCATGACTGATTGAGAAAAAAAACGAGTAAGTGCACATTACGCTTTGATGAGATGGAATTTAAATGTATTAATCCCAGAGCTTTTATCCCGGTCTCAGGGGGTGTGCAATGAAATACAGCATTCATTCACACTTTAATGTTGCACTGTTAAGACTAAACAAAACAAATGTGCGTTTCTGTGTGTCTTTTAATGCAGAGCGGTTGGCTGCAGTTCCTCTGGGTTATGAAGATAAAGCCATGGAGGGTAATTGCTTTGTTCTATTGATGAATGATGACGAACACACGAGAGTCCTTTGTGCTTGTATTTGTTGGGGTAAGAGTCAAGTGTTTAAGGCTTGTTGCTGCTACAAATGAGTCTCATTGCGATTTGCACGTTGCTGGTGGGTGTGACACTTGAGCTGCTCCCCCAAGGAACATCTAACTAATTTCGAACTAGGGTTTTCACTCTGTGCAGCACTGTAAAGCACCTGTGTGGGTGTACTCGTGTGTGTGTGTGTGTGTGTGTGTGTGTGTGTGTGTGTGTGTGTGTGTGTGTGTGTGTGTGTGTGTGTGTTTCAAACCTGTTGCGGTGAGCAGTAATGAACAGTCGTGTCCGTTCAGGTACTCCATGGCTGTGATGCGCGTGTAACGAGGGTTTCCGTTATAGAAGTAGTCCAGTCTCTCGCCTTTCTCCCAGTCCCAGAAACTGCATCGACACATACACACATTAATTCTCAAAGTCTAAAGAATGACCTCATCTGCACATTCAAAACCCACGTGTACAGAACTGTATCATTTGCATAATGGTCTTAAAGCTGTTGATGTTTTCCAGGAGTGTGTGCTCTGCGGCCCTGACCAGATGCTGTCCTTGTCGGCCACAGCGATGCAGGTGTTGAAGGGGTGGAACTTCACAACAGACGGTACTCCAGGGTTTCGGTTGATGAATATTTGATCATCCAGACGGGAGACACCTGTAACGGGGGAAACAAGCCAGAATGGGAACAAGTGTGAAAAGGAGGTGAATTTCTTGAAACTGAGACAACACAGGTTTGACTCCTGCTGAAGCGCCCTATTCTGCCATCCTGAACCTGTGAATGTTCTAACTTCGACAACAACTGGCGCATGAACAAACAAAATATTCTCAGCCTTTTTCAAACTATGCTTGCTAGGCTTATGTACATTGCTGGGTCATCTGGCCTAAGCCCACTGGGTTTTACTTACAAACGACGACAATGTGCATTGTTTAAGACTAACAGCTCATCTGAGATTTCAGTATGACGCAGTAAGAAGTGACACTGTAGTGCATCATACTCGGTCAGCACTACAGCAAACCCCCATACCCCAAAATAAAATCATGAACCTGAAAATGAGCCTTCCATGCCTCCTCTACAGTAAATAAACTCGAATTAACCCTAACCCTAACTCGAAAAGGACTTTCACTTAAAGACATTTTCCTGCAAGAAAACTGCCGCATTGTTACTGCAGTCAAACAAGACGTCCAGCTCAGACAAGCATGCTGGTGGTCTACTGCCATCAGATTGTGGCAAATATGATGAGATCCTCACAGAGCCAAACCTTGGTCCCGCCTACAATAGGTATCCCTTTACTGTCTCTATTTGAGATGTTTTAAACAGAACTGATCATCTTTATTGGGTGAAAATATATGGAAAAACGTATTGTTCCACTAGTTGACAACTTTTTGGCAGAAGCTGATGGCTAATAAAAATGCTGCGATCGTGAATGCCCTACTGTCTATCATTTATTTGAATGCCTGAACTGCAAATGCGTACATTTATTAACAGTGCCAACAGTGCCCTTAAAAAACTGCTGACAATCCCAGAATGCAACTCGCTGAATTTTATAGATGTAAAAATGTGCGTTATGTGACTCTACACCTCTCCGTGACGAGGCAAAATGACGATGATTAGTCGATGTATAAAATCTCAATTTACCTCTCTG